>NC_134983.1:19393939-19696969 GCF_050947335.1 Megachile rotundata
AGTTTAAATTAGAGAGCTCAAAGACGCGGGACTCGTAGTCGCGGCATTCGAACAACGACGGAACACAAACTCGAGCTGGAAAGAACGCCGGGCTCCGATTACTAGAACAGCTCTAGACGCTGCATTTTGTCGCCGAGGAAATTCGCTAAGATTCTCACCACATTTTCTGATTTCAAACTTTTATATCAATTTTAGTGCATTAGGTCAGATTTCCTCGTATTATGTTACGAATAAGTTGAGTTACTCATAGTAGATTCAGATTAGAGGTTAAGGAGGTTTTAAGGTTAAGAAGTTAGGTTAAGTTCACTCGTATTTGGACGGGGTTAACTTAGATCTTAGAAGCTAAGGCAAGTTGATACATAAGGTAGGTGTACTCATATTTGATCAGATTTACATTAGATTCTTAGGTTCAGGGTAAGTTAGGTTAGATACTCTTAATTGATCAGCGTTAAATTAGATCCTTAGGTTCAGGGTAAGTTAGTTGTACTCATATTTGATCAGAATAAATTACATCCTTAGTTCAAGAATAAATTAGACAAGGTATACATTTAAATTTATATTAAATAGTGTTCTATATCACAAGATTAAATGTACTCATACTTGATCAAACTTAAATTAAATCCTTAGATAAAAGATGAGTTTTCTTCCTGTATTCAAAGTAGGGTCACGTTAAATGACAGATAAATTACGTTTCAGTTAGCTTATCAGGTTAGGTTAAAACTAACCATGACAAACAACATATGTGCAATTATATATAATGATAAAAAATAATGTAACTCATTCCAATTTGTATGACTCATTTAAAACTCACATTTCCTTCCACGAATAGTAAATGACTTATCAATAAAACTAATTACTACATTGCACTGTTCACTCACCTTTAGATAATGCAAATTATGTATTTTCATAGCTGAGGTGCTTCAGATGCGCGTGCGCAGGCACACTTGTCAAATGGACGCTAAATATCTAACGAATATTAACAATAAACTAAACGTTATGTTCTACGCGAAACAATTACAAGTACGATGTTTACGGAGCACGATAACGTGCGTCGTTACGGGACGAATACCGAAACATGACTAATCGTCCTACGGTGGACCGAATCGCGCTTCGCTTCGACGGCGTTAGGTCACGTTACAGTGAAAACAACCTTTTTGCCAGTTTCTCTGCCGACTAATTGTATAGAAGTCCGTTACCTGAACGTTCTACCAACTATTCGAGAGAAATTTTGTACTGACAGTGATATATTTCCAGAGTATTTATGGAATTATTTCATCGCGGCGTGCGACAGCGTTCGAAATGTCGCGGCAATTGACCGCTGGTCTCCGCGCATGCGCAGTGAATAGAATAACAGGGTGCGCATAACTTCATTCGAATTTTTTAGTGAAAACTTATACATAATTTAAATCGGTAAATTTTTGCATTGAATTCAATTTTTGTATTATCTTAGAGAAGTTTAGTTTAAAAAATTAACTTAAAGAAGTTAAATTAATTTATATTCTTGTGATTATTTAATGAAATAGCAAATTGTGCCTACATTACTGAATTCAATTTTTGTACTATCGTAGACAAGTTTAGTTTAAAGAATTTATTTAAAGAAGTTAAAGGTATATTCTTTCGATCATTTAATCAAATAGAAAATTGCACCTGCGTTACTGAATTGATATTTAAACAACATATCATTTAACATGTATTTTCTTTTCTAAAAACTACACCTATGTTACTAAATTAATTCTTAGTTGCTGTATATTAAATATATACAATTTTAAATTAGTAAAATAATAAAATATAGCAGGCAGCAGTAAACTAATTTAAGAAAATTAAGCGGTACAAATACGAATAGTAATTGTCAAAATATAAGGGAAACATCTGCCACCGGTATAAACACATCTGTAGTACGATTCGCGAAACCGGTATCGAAAAAAAAGAAAAACAGCTCGGAACGTATTAACGTATAAACGTGAAATTAAACTCGAAGCTGTTACAGGGAATCGTTAACCGAATCACGCTTTCCGAATCGATTGATTTTCAGAAACGTTATCAAACAATTAGGAGGCATTAATTTTACACGGCGGTAATTACAGGCAGCAGCGGTGGCATCGAGAACGAGAAACAAGTTCTTGGAATTAAAAAGCCGAACAAAACTTTTCTACCTACCCTCTTTATCTCGTTATTGGGGTAAACGCTCGGGAACGTGTCCCGATTAATCCCGTTCAGGATCGCGGAATCGAAAATTGTGTATCGCGAACCGATCGAAATGAAGTCCCGCGACGGGCAAAGAACCAGCAGGATAATTAACAGAAGTAAGAAAATTAAAACGGGGAAAGCAATTAACAAAGGAACACACACGGGCGTTGTAACACGGTGGCCGGTCGTAAAGTAAACTGGTAAACAAAACCGGTTTAATTAAATGCTCGCTGTAAAAACGGTCGGAAAGTTTCGAAAGTGGAAATTAACGAAGACGCTGTAAATATTTTATTTCGGGGATAAAATTAGCGGAACGACAGTTTCGAGTCTTTGGCCCGTCTCCCTGTCTCGTCGCTTCTCTTCGCGAACAAGAAAATCATAATTTCCATTTGTCTTCGTTTCGTAAATAGTTCGGATAGCCGAACTCGTCGTCCCATCAAAAGTCTCTTCAACTTCCCTAATTACGCCGCCTCGCGAGCCAAGTAAACCGAGCCGGGCAAATACTTCGTTATACTCGTGCTAAACACTCTCCTCCGCGTCCGAGACTTTCTGTTCGAGAATCGAATCCCGTGTTTCCTGCACAAGGATACACCGGACGTCCAATCGATTACTTAATCCTACAGGAAACGGGAGAAGGGGGAGGAAATCGTCAACCGATCTGATTAGATGTGGGTAACTTTACTCGTGTGATTGGATGTGTTCCTTCTACTGTTTTGTTTACTGTTGCGATGTCGTTTAATTACAATGTTTTAACGAGAGTTATATTATCTTGGTTATTTAATTATTTCTTCAACTTAAACGTAACCTTTTACATTAGTCATCTCCAAATTTCATGAACATATTGAAAGGTGCAGAAGTAACTTGCATAGGTAAACAGAATTACAGTAAACAGATACCTTGTATCTGTAAACAGAATTAATCTTTCCTTGAGGGACGTCTTCGCGTTCCAAGTGCATAGGATGATATTTGTAGAACGCATAGATCAAAACAGAGCGTTGATCCATCTGTTGCTAGCTTTAACGATTCGCTTGCATGTCCCGGCAAGTTTTCCGAAACGTTGAAGTAGGTATGCACGATCCTCTTGATCGCAACCCTTCAGACGGAGTCGCTTCGTCATACTTAACCGCAAGGACCTCGGAAGGGCGCATTAGCGTCGCGCAGGAAATCGCGATGATTTGTTTCCCCCTCGGCAGAAAGAGACGGCTGTCTTCCGGTTCGAACGTCGATGTTAGGAAATAACTCGGCGATAAGGATCGAAAAATAAAAGCGGCGAGTCAGTGGTCCAAAGGGGAGTCGAGTTCAGAGGTAACAAGGAGCTGAAAAAGAGGGGAGGAGCACAGGGAGAGAGCAAGGGTGCCCTGTTCCCCATTAGAGTGTCTCCGCAGGCGTTTAATCACCCAATTAAGAGGATTTTCACGTATGTTAATTAGTCGAAACACATGCAAAACGTGGCGAGCCCCTTCTACCTCTTCGCTCTTTCCCTCTCGAGGCTCCGGTGGTGCTCGAAGCCCACGGGAACACGGGGTGCCTCTATTGCACTCGACGGCTAAAAAGAGATCAAAAGGAGGCTCCCACGTTTGCAAGAAATATCCACGTACACGGTGCAGCCGTTCGTCTGCGTGCTGAGCACCATAACCGATACAGAAACACGTGTATCGGGCACCTACGGTCTTGAGACATCTTGTCAGTTTTAAATAAATCTGCATCATATTGTTTCGGCTAACTTTAAAAAACTGAACATACCTGCAGACACTTCACGATGTGTTATACAATCTACGTTCTTTTGATCGTCTCGTTCCTACATCAACCAAAATTTATTTTTATAAATAGTTAGTTTCATAAATATTAATTCACTTGATTATGCTGGTTATATTACTAGATACGTTAGTAGCTGACATATAGTACTTTGATGTTAATTATCATCTTGTAGACTAAGGTCAACGAAGATCATTCTTATATGTTCATTTCATATGTCACATATATGTATATATGATTATGTCGATTATGTTATTAGTTACGTTAGTAGCTAACATATAGTACTCTGATGTTAATTATCATCTTATAGACTAAGGTCAACGAAGATCATTCTTATATGTTCATTTCATATGTCACATATATGTATATATGATTACGTCGATTATGTTATTAGTTACGTTAGTAGCTAACATATAGTACTCTGATGTTAATTGCCATCTTGTAGACTAAGGTCAACGAAGATCATTCTTATATGTTCATTTCATATGTCACATATATGTATATATGATTATGTCGATTATGTTATTAGTTACGTTAGCAGTTAACATATAATACTTTGATGTTGATGGTCACCATGTAGACTAAGGTCAACGAAGGTCATTCTTATATGTTTATTTCATATGTCACATATATGTATATGTATATGTCGTCATATGAAATCACACATACCACATGATGTTCTAATTAAAATATTTAAACCAATAATTTTTTACAAATATTTCGTACACCACAACATCACAAATGTCCCTTCGAAAGCATTGATATATAATTTTCCTTAATTGCTGCAATTTGACACAAATGCAAATGTAATGAATGCAAATGTATGCGAATGAATATACACGAATAAATGCAAATATAGAAAAAAGGATAAGAAGTAATCAGTGTCACGAATAAATTTCATAGATGTTTCATGTAAGCAAGTGCAATGTTTTCCTTTGCGTTTCGAATGAAAGAAACTCCAACGGAAATTTAAACAAGCACCTTTTCCTCGACGGATAATTAAGTTTCACGGTAGGACAGGTGGATTCGATTAAATCGGACAGGAGCCGCATATAAAACGTTTCCTAACATCTTGTATTAAATCACCGCTAAAGAGAGGCAGGGGGAACCTGTCGGCGAATTAACAAGATTTTCCATTGTTTCCCATGGAACGACGGGGTGCAAAAAGCAGAGCGTAGGGCACGTTAACGAAGGAAAATCGAAGAAGAGATGGTGGAAGGAACGACGACGTGGCTATCTATTCAATTATCACCTTGGAACGGCCGCATACGTACCAACGGGTAATCCTATTTCACGACTTCCGGCCATTCTCGGCCTTTGAGCGACGTGTCCTGTGACGTCAGCGTACCTCAAACGTCTGTTTTACAAATATACGATTTGCATCTCCTTCTATCTTCATTCTAATCAAATCGTTGCAAGAGATTTTCTCGATTTAAAAATCTTAAAGAATTAATTATCATGCAACCATTCAGAACCAAAATCGATTCGTCTCGTTAATTTATCCAGGAGTTATATGTTTCGAGGACAATGAAAATTTGAACGACCGATAACGAATTCTTTGCTCGGTTTTTTAATCGCGACTTTAAAATCGCACCGTCGTTTAATGGAGCTCGTTTGCTCACTGTACGCATTTCCTTTTTACTCTATCATTTTTTATTTGCAGTCTGCCTCTGTCGTCGCTCTCGCGAAACATTAAACAATCACAAATTTTCCGGGCTTTCGCTTTTCGAGCAGCGCCGTAATTGGGCTTTTGTGCGTTCCTCCCCTGTTCCTGCGCTTTTGTACACACGTATCGGAAGGGGGCGAAAGAAAACGGAAGTCTCTCGCTGCAAATTCCTGCAAGATTTAAGAGGAACGACCCGGTACAATGAACCGTGAACCGAAGAAGTTAATATTTGCCTATCGCGGCTTGCTTTGTATCGGTGAACAACGAATCTCCGCTTGGAAAACGCTGGAAATATCGAAAGCTGTTAATCCAGCGATTCAAGTTTCGAGTATTCCTTTTTTCCATTTAATCACGCAATTCAAACACCGTTGTTCTGCTGCTTTGTGAAATTTCACGATCCTTTTCAGATTATTACAAAATTTTTGTGTTCTGGTTTTTTCACGTTTGCTTTAATTTAAAAATTTTGTGAATTTATTAATTTCGTAGATTTTAACCTTAGTTACTTTAATCTTTTTTTTTATTGTAATTCTTTTACTTCGAAATAAATGTATGATATTACAGTGATGTTAAGAGGTTTCATAGCACCTGCAGTCCACACATATGTATTTTATGATCCATATGACATATTTTTGTTTTTGACATATTCGACATATTTTAGTTTACTTTCAAAATGTTATTTTGTACTGTAATTATTTGTCTGTTTTTTAAAATCTGATTCAATTTTAAAATATGTAAATTTATAAGCCTGTCCCTCCTCCCTACAAAGTACCCAAAAATGTAACAACGATACCGAAAGATTTCATTGTACCAGCAACCCGCAATTACTCAAGATAGCGATCTCGTTACCGGGGTATTCAAACGTGAAGAACATTGTATCCTTTTACTATCATTGATTAATCATAAAATTGGAGCGATCCACCCCTTTGTTAAACTGCTAATCAGTATTCATATTTAATTTCACGGACGAAGGAATTCGTTTCTCGGCCACTTCCGTCCAGCCTCTATAATTACGCGTTCGTTTATTCCCGGCGTGTCGTGCGACTCGTCATCGTACGTTCACCAATTTCGAAATAACTGATTCTCACGCATCTTGCGATCGCACGATTTTTATCTCGCGTATCGGCTGTACATCTTGTTATTTTCGTAACAATCCTACTGTTTACGACAAACTCTTATTAACTTTTTGTACTACTTCGAGTCTCATGACGCACTCGTGACGCACTTGTAGCTTAGCTGAACTTTTTATATGTTACAATTTTTAGTTTAAATCCAATTATTTTTGCATATGATTGATACCAAACTGACATGATTGACGAATTTCGTGACGCACTCATGACGCACATATGACGCACTTATAGCTCAGATGAATTTTTCATCTGAACTCAGTTTGAAGTTCAAGTCCAATTATTTTTACATATGATTGATACCAAATTGACATGATTGTCGAATCTCATGACGCACACGTGACGCACACGTGACGCACACGTGACGCACTTATAGTTCAGATGAGTTTTTCATATGGATTCAATCTGAAGTTCAAGTCCAATTATTTTTACATATGATTGATACCAAATTGACATGATTGTCGAATCTCATGACGCACTCATGACGCACACGCGACGCACTTATAGTTCAGATGAATTTTTCATATGGATTCAATCTGAAGTTCAAGTCCAATTATTTTTGCATATGATTGATACCAAATTGACACGATTGTCGAATCTCATGACGTTTTCACGACGCACTCGTGACGCACTTGTACTTCAGCTGAATTTTTCATACGCTTCAACCTGCAATTCAAGTCCAATTATTTGCATAGTATTGATACTATATTGACATTAAATTCGAACTTTCTTTGTTTTAATATTGTAAATATGATGAGTTCTGACTGACAGAATAAATTATAGTGCAAGATTCATATTCGGACACTATAGTATTCTATCACTCACTGCTCCATATTTATAGACAATTAAATTAACATACTGTTTATTTTGTATTACCATAAAACACGTATCCTTCTCAACAGAATGTAAGAGTTTTTATAAGAACATAAGAATATATTTAAAATCAGTTAAATTCTACTGCATATTCAAAGTTCCCCGAATATTCTGGTCCTCCTAAGAGCTTGTTAGAATTTTAAAGTAGACATTATCATTCACGCGATCGTTACGAGTGCATTTCAATAATAAGGGTGATTACTGGAAGGTTAACAACCGGATCGAGTAGAAGTCAATAGATACAGCAGTAATGTCTGAAAGATTGTTATTACCGGAAGGCATCCTCCGCCACCGTTAAGATGGAGGATCGGTTCTTTTGGTTGTACTCGAAGCATAAGACCGTGCCACCGGCAATCTTCTATCTTCTGGTAATTAACCGCTTCCTTAAACCGAACCGTATCTCCCCTTATCTGTCCCGGCGTATCTACCTCGCGGTTACACGCACGCACATTCGGACCGAACACGCACACGCCCGCGCACCTTGCAACTTATGTATAGTTCAAAACAAAGGGAATTTTCCCAGAACAGAGCGATTTCGTACGCCAATTACGGGGATCTTGTAAAGAAATTATCTACAAATTTCAATATTCAGACAATTTTTTATTTAGGATCAAAATATCAATAATTTGGAAAATTTTTAATGTGGGATGAAAATTTTAGTAGTTCGAAAAATGAGGAGTGTAGAATATAGATTTTTTAGCAATTGAATAACTGCTATTTGAAAGTTGAAGACATGGAAATTTGAAAATTGCGAAATTCGAAGACTTGGAATTTGAATATTCAGAAATTAAAAAATTAGAAATTGGACCTGTCAGAAATTTAAAAATTGAAACTTCTATGTTTAGAAACTGAAAAACTTAGAATCTGGAATTCGACAAACTCTCAAGCTTAAAATTTAAAAATAAAAAAATACCAAAACTTAAAATCCTATAATCAAAAAATTCCAAAAACCCAAAATTTAGAAATGAAAAAATTCCAAGAACCCAAAATTAAAAATGAAAAAATTCCAAGTACCCAAAATTTAAAAATGAAAAAGTTTCAACCCCCCGAAATTTAAAAATGAAAAAATTCCAAGAACCCAAAATTTAAAAATGAAAAAATTTCAACCCCCTAAAATTTAAAAATGAAAAAATTTCAACCCCCTAAAATTTAAAAATGAAAAAATTCCAAGAACCCAAAATTTAAAAATGAAAAAATTTCAACCCCCTAAAATTTAAAAATGAAAAAATTCCAAGAACCCAAAATTTAAAAATGAAAAAATTCCAACCCCCCAAAATTTAAAAATGAAAAAATTCCAAAGACCCTAAATTTGAATAACTCCTATCCCCCTAAGAAGATAATAAAAATATTGAGTTCGCTTCACAACGGAAGTTCAAGGATTTCTAATTGAAGGGAATCAATATTCCCAGCATGAGTCAACGCGTTAATAATTCAGATAGTTGTACACGGTATTAAACGCGGCTATTTCTGGCACGGCAGTAAACGCGCTAATCGTCGAATTGATCATGCGATTTTACAGGAAGATTCGTTATCTAGATAAGCAAATATAGATGTCACTCTTTCTATCTGTGAATTCCGAATGCTTTTTCCCTTTTACGAGGCACGCACACTCCGCGTTGTACTTTCCGCGAACCTTTATCGGTATTGTTTCCCGAGTTATTCATATTTTACGACAGCATTAGTTTGAACGCATTGAAAACAGATAGGAGCCATACTTCAAGCCCGTGACACAAGTAGATTTCCATTCTTCGTGAATAAAAGCAGACTCACGCTATAGGTGCATTACAGTAGCTCGTTATATGTATAGCCGGTCTCTCAATAGTTCATTTCCAACGTCTCATAAATTTACAAGTATAAATGTACAATTTGAATATCGGGACGAGCGGCCATTCGCCGTTTAAAGCCTGTCCTTGCGCACATCCTTGCAGGAAATTAGAACGGAAGGTTTCTTTATTTCTTAACGGTGCTTTCGCAAATTTCCGTGTCCCCATGGAACACGGAAATCGATGGAAAACCTTCCTTTCGATTCTGATTTCACTCACTAACATTACCTTTCGTTTCTTCTTTCGGGGAGAGGGATAGTCACTGATTCTCATTATACTAGTTTCACTGAAAATCTATTTTTACCCTTCAGAAATTTTCAAACTTGTCAATTCTAAAATTTTTTATTTTTTCTTCACCTTTAGTTTATCAAATTTTTAATCTAATTTACAGACCTCGAAAATTTACTTCGCAAATGTACTTCTGAGATTTTCAGGGATTTTCAAATCTAGGGATATCGGGATCTAAGAGTGTCAAGTTTGTAGTCCAATTTGCAGATACAGAAAAAAATTACTTCATAAATGTACTTTTGAGATTTTCAGAGATTTTCGGATTTAGGGATATCGGGATCTAAGAGTGTCAAGTTTGTAGTCCAATTTGCAGATACAGAAAAAAATTACTTCATAAATGTACTTCCGAGATTTTCAGGGATTTTCGGATCAAGTGATATCGGGATTTAAGGATATCAAGTTTGTAGTCCAATTTGCAGATACAGAAAAAAATTACTTCATAAATGTACTTTTGAGATTTTCAGGGATTTTCCGATTTAAGGATATCAAGTTTGTAGTCCAATTTGCAGATACAAAAAAAATTACTTCATAAATGTACTTCAAAGATTTTCAGAGATTTTCGGATCTAGGGACATCGGGATCTAAGGGTGTCAAGTTTGTAGTCCAATTTGCAGACACAAAAAAAAATTTACTTCATAAATGTACTTCAAAGATTTTCAGGGATTTTCGGATTTAAGGATATCAAGTTTGTAGTCCAATTTGCAGATACAAAGAAAATTACTTCATAAATGTACTTCTGAGATTTTCAGGGATTTTCGGATCTAAGGATATCAAGTGTGTAGTCCAATTTGCAGATACAAAAAAAATTTACTTCATAAATGTACTTCAAAGATTTTCAGGGATTTTCGGATCTAAGGATATCAAGTTTGTAGTCCAATTTGCAGATACAAAAAAAATTTACTTCATAAATGTACTTCAAAGATTTTCAAATGTAGTAGCACAGATAATGTAGTTGCTGATAAACGACAATAAATTAAATTTTTGTTTATTAGCATATAAAATGGCGTACCATTAGTCAACGATTTTTTTCACATCTTTGTACCTCACCCATACAAAGAGATACCACCACGTAATGTAATATTTCCTTCGACCACCAGCAGTAACGAGGTTCGTTAAAAATTCATTAACGTCGTTTAAAAGGCATAGGTAAACGATTGATCGGATGTTAGATAAATTGTCGAAGAGGGATGTTCCAGCGTCCCGGATCGCGGTATATCATCGACGGCGTAATGCGGCGCGTCACGCTCGCGGCCGATTATTAATTTCATTTCGGTGAACAACGAATTACAAACGCGGTAACAAGCAGTTGGTAATAAGTAGAAAATTAGGCAAATTCACGCCATTACGTTCCCCGTTAAATGGATGAGTAGATTCCGGAATTTAGACTGAATTACCATGAGAAATTCCGAACGGCGTTGCTCTCCGCTCGCTCGAACGCGCGAGCCGAACCCGTTGCTCGGAGATTTCGCTTCTGAACCGTTTTAATCGATACCGCGGTTATTATATTTTCGTCACGCTATTAGCCAATTAAAGCGCCATATTACTTCTGATCATTATCAATCGGTTTAAAGCGGCAAGGATAATAATCGCTCGGTCCTTTCGCTGCTTTCATCGATTATTCTGTTTGCGCTTGGCCCGTTGGAAAATTATCCAACCTGTTCTCCTCGTTTTGTTTTATCGCCCGATCGTTTTTACACGCGCCATTATCGGACCTGTCCACATGCTTTCCTTCGAATAACGAGAACGTGTAATTTCCTGGTATAACCACTGAAAACTTATTATTGAGCTATTACTTCTGATAACTCATAAGCAAACAATTTTTTTTTTATTATATAGTAAAATATTTTACACGCGTAACTTTCCGCGTGTCAGCTTCATTCGTTCGGAACTTACAAATTTCTATTTGTATATTATAATGGAAGTTTAAACTATTTTTTGACCGCCATGTTTTTTTAAGAAACTTAATTATTCAGACAATATTTAGCTTCTTTTTAGTACGTATTCTGTCAAGTATTTAATAAAATTCTTTTATGATTCATTAACTGGAGATGTTACTTGCATAATGGATGACTAGTATAAACATAAATTCATACGTTACACAAAATGGCTGACATGACGATCAAATCTATGTACAAAACAGTGGAGATAAATATTATTTCCAGTAAAAGACTATTCGTTCAGTTTACAATTTTTATAATGGTTTTCGATCGTGAATCAATTCAGCCATTTTGCCTGACTGATATATGTAATGTTAGATTCAAAACAAAATATAATGGCGAATTTATTCAGCCATTTTGTCTTACTGATAGTTGCAGCGTTAGATTAAAAGCAAAATAAAATAAGTTCTAATAAAACGTTTAGGTTACATACCAAACAGTGAAGATAAATATTATATTCAATAAAAAACTATACGTTCAGTTAACAATTTTTATAATGATTTTCGATCGTGAATCAATTCAGCCATTTTGTCTGACTGATACATGTAATGTTAGATTCGAAGCAAAATACTGTGGCGAATTTATTCAGCCATTTTGTCTTACCGATAGTTGCAGTGTTAGATTAAAAGCAAAATAAAATAAGTTCTAATAAAATGTTTAGGTTACATACAAAACAGTGAAGATAAATATTATATTCACTAAAAAACTATACGTTCAGTTAACAATTTTTATAATGATTTTCGATCATGAATCAATTCAGTCATTTTGTCTGACTGATAGATGAAATGTTAGATTCAAAACAAAATACGATGACGAATTTATTCAGCCATTTTGACTAATTGATACTTATAATGTTAAATTAAAAGCATAATAAAACTAGTTCCAATAAACTATTTAAACTACATACAAAACAGTGCAGATAAATATTATTCCCAGTAAAAGACTACATGTTCACTGCACAACTACGATAGCGTATTCAGCCATTTTGTCTAACAGCCACAGCGTTACCCAAAATAAAACTAGTTGTAAAAATACTACTTCCAATTACGAGTTTAAGCTCCAAAACATCAGAGATAAATATTATTCCGAAAAGACTACATGTTCAATGTACAATTTCTACGGTTTCGATCGCGAACCAATATTTATCAAGTTACAAAGGAAAAACAATGGCGTTTTATCCGTGCGTTAACGAGCCTGTCGGAAATGAAATGTAATCTGATGAAGAGAATCGTCAGTTTAGCAAAGCCGTGTTGTCGATGAAGAGTGGACATTACCGGGCGCGTTGTTCCGCATAATTAATTTTATACAATTCCCCGATTGTCCCGGAGCGGTGCGGCGAGTTCTCATCGCGACGTCGAGGCAGCCGGCCTCGCGAAACTTCCGCGATTGTTTTGAAACGAAAGTAAATTTAATTTACCGGCTAATTATCGCCCGCGCAAAGTTCCGAATTAAACTTGTAATTGGCTTTCGCTTGATTCGAAGAAATTGTGCCAAGCTTCGCCACACCTGGCTACGACCGAGGCTTTCCGCGTAATCCAAGCGTCTACGCGTAACTTTCCGCGTGTACACTTTTGATAGGATCAACTTCCAACGAAACGATCGGATTTATCGGTCGAAATCGAGTGGCCAGATTTATGTGCAACTACTAGCTTCAAATAGATGGTGATCGAATTGCAATTTGAGAATGTTTATAGTTGGAGGGTTAGAAACTTGAAGGTGTGGAATCTTCAATATTTGACAATTTGTGGATTGGGGAATTTTTACATATGTGTACTAAGTTCATACTTTCAAATTTGATCATTTGATCGTCACTTTGAAAATTTGTATATTTGACAATTTGCACATATTATTTAAAATGTGAAATACAGGGTGTCTCACAACTAGTGTCCCTAACCTAACCAAGAATATTGTCAGTAAATTTCGTCCTTCCAGAGTGGACACTTTCGTCCGTCATGAACAGAACTGTCTATCCAATATCGATGTTTATCGAAGTATTCGTAGCTGGAAATGGAAGGTATTGCGTGTTCACCCGACAGAAGTTGCTTAGTCGTTCAGCCTGGTAACACGGTAGTCTAAATTATAAATAAAAAGAAAAGAGACGGACGATGCATGCCACCGTTTTTATATTTCACTCGGAGAAACGAACTTGAAACACGCGAGAAATCAATTGGCTTATTTTTCAGAACGATTACCATCTATTACGGTTTGCATAAATGGCAGATGGACGGATTAAACGGAAAATAAATTAAAACCTTTATTGGTACATTTCCATTGCAACGAGCGTTCAATTCTTCTAATTAGCTTGCGCTTATACCTCCGTTAGTCCGACTATCTCCGGTTATATCTACTGCCTTAACCTGACACGTAACTGGTCTTTTCAACCTTCTGCATAAAATAATTTAATATGATGGCTGCAATGTGCAGGTACAAAATTCTAAACAGGTTACTTTATTTATTTATTGATGGTCTTTTATGTGGACATTTACCATTCCTTTTAGGAAGCTACATTAGTTGTGAGACAGCATGTATACTTTCACATTTTACGAAGCATGTTCATATGTAACTATGTATATGCTCATATGTATATGTATATGTTCATGTATGTAACTATGTGTATGCTCATATGTATATGTATATGCTCATATATGTAACTGTGTATATGCTCATATGTATATGTATATGCTCATATGTGTATGTATATGTTCATATATGTAACTGTATATATGCTCATATGTATATGTATATGTTCATATATGTAACTATGTATATGTTCATATATGTAATTATGTATATGCTCATATGTGTATGTATATGTTCACATATGTAACTATGTATATGCTCATATGTATATGTGTATGTTCACACATGTAACTATGAAAATTTTTGAAATATAATACCTACCTTATACCTATCTATTGTAGTAATTTCTACATCTTCCCCTAACATCTACCACTCAATGCTACCCTAAAATTTGAATTTAACAGTTCAAAACAATACTACATAACCCTAATATAAAATCAAATTTTCGGTGAAAGAAACGATTTATAAGGACACAGTTTTGAACCAATACGCGATAATAGCGTTATATGCAGCAGATGCTGGTTCACGTTGGCAGATCAATCGATCGGAAAGCATGGATATTAAAACGGTGTTTCGTTCCATCGTCCAATTTTACGGGCGGCTATGCCGATAAGCGTTATTAATTATTGCTAACTATCTCTAACCGACGTATTTGGTTATCGGTTATCGGCCATAATAAAGCTACAATTCGATAAGGCCAGAAATTCGGCGTGATTCGTGTCAATGCGACCGATTGCCTCTTATTGCGCGCACGTAGCCACATAACGTACGAGATCGCGTGTTACACGCTCGTATATCACCTGTAATTATCTGAAAACTTACAGTTCCGGTGACAAGTAACTGTGACGCGTTACTATGAATTTCATACGCGGTGTAAATCTGCTGAAAATGAGTAGTAAACGCGAAATATATTTCATTCTTGTGTGTATGGGATATGTATCTTTGTACAGGTTTCTCTTTAGAGTGCATGGAAATTATTCTAGCTTCTTCTTCCACGAGTTTTGCGATTTTTATGATTGTAATTATATTTACACTTGCTGATCAAGTAGACCTAGCTATTTAACTGTAGCCTCCCTAGGTTGTGTATGTAATATGTACACCTTTGTGCAAGTTTCTCTTTAGTACATGGAAATTTATTATTCTTCTTCACAGTACTTCCTCCACGATTTTTACGATTTTTACGATTGTAATTATATTTACACTTGCTGATCAAATAAACCTAGCTATTTAACTGTAGCCTCCCTAGGTTGTGTATGTAATATGTACACCTTTGTGCAAGTTTCTCTTTAGTACATGGAAATTTATTATTCTTCTTCACAGTACTTCCTCCACGATTTTTACGATTTTTACGATTGTAATTATATTTACACTTGCTGATCAAATAGACCTATTTAACTATAGCCTCCCTAGGTTATGTATGTAATATGTACACCTTTGTGCAAGTTTCTCTTTAGTGCATGGGAATTTATTATTCTTCTTCCCAGTACTTCCTCCACGATTTTTACGATTGTAATTATATTAGCACTTGCACATCAAATAGACCTATAGTCTCTAGGATTTCACAAAATCGAAAATAAGTGGAGCTTTACCGTAATTGTAAGAGAGGACTACCGAGTGGACAATTGTACCGAACGTAATCTAATTAAAGATAAAATGGTTCGTTAAAGGGTAAGAAACTTTTAGCGTCGTACTTTACGGAATATCGTTTATTGTTCTTCAAGATTGAAAGGAGAAAAGACGATGAAAATCGACGATAAAATTGTAGCAATTAGTTTCGTCGCGAAAGAAGGCAAACGGAATGTTCAATTACTCTTTCGAAACTTTACAACCTCCCAATTATCTTCAGCTTGCTCTTTAGAAATTCTACTCGGAAGATGAGAGTTCGCAGTATCTTGGCGGACAATTTCATGGACCAAAAAGAAAATTAATGTTCCTAGTCAAGACTTTATTGCAAATTGCTATGTCATCCTTTTCTTTTTACGAGTTTATCTCCAACACAGTATTTTTCCATCAAGGCTACTATCAATTTCAATTTGCAACTATTATTTACGGTAACGAATACATTGCGTACCGTGTTGACTACAGGACAGAAATAAATTTACTCTCAGCATTACGTTGTATAGGGGAATAGTATAAAGGTATAGGGTACATGATAGGGGTATCGAAAAGTATTCAAAATTTCTTCGATGAATTCAAAGTTTTTCAACGAAAAATTGAAGGACTTTTTTTAAAAAGGCAATCGAACAATTGCCTTTATGCTAGCAAAAAGTATTTTGTATTATGCTTTACGCCATTTTGTTGATTAGCATTTAAGATTTCTATAATAAACAAATGTTTTTCACCAGCAAACAAAATTTTGATTCCTTCTGGTACCCCTAATATGAGTCGAAGAATATAAGAATTTAGAAATCCACGAGATAAGAATGTAATTCAAATATCGAATAAAAATTTGTATCGAATTTTAGGAGAAACGTGATGAAACGAAGAGGTACGTGGAGGACGAGAAAGTTTCGCAAAGTGACAACGACGCGTATCGCGTGACCGAGGAACCGAGTTGCGAGCGAAAGAAGGGACGTGGAATTTGAATGGCGCATAAAAATGAGATGTTTAGATGAAAACAAGTAGATAAGCGGGTACGAGGGAACGGACGGCGGCCATTTAAATTGTAATTTTCAGTAGCGGGCCTCTGTACGAGGGATCGCGTGTCCGTAATGTATGCGCATCTCAAGACGTGGAACGTTCCACCTTTACACGCCAGCAATACCGCGTGTAACCTCGCTGCTAGAATGTTGCCGCGATCGTGTCAAGCCACCGGGAGGAAACAACGATGAAATCTGCCGGCTTTTGCTCGATTTTCTAACCGACGTCGTCCATTAACCGACTAGATTCAATTTTTCGCCAAGTCTCGCCGTCTAACGTAATCTACCGATACGATCGGGAATTAAGTGACCGCAAAAACGCGTCGAAAATGTATTGCAAAATGATTCTCGAGTATTCGAGTATTCGAAAGCCAGTGTTTAACGACAAATAAAAAATGGTGAGTCTTCTGTTTCGTTAATTTTGTCAAAAGATTAGGAGAACGTTCGAGCGAGTTTGAATTTGATTCGACTGAATATTCGCTAAAGGCTGGAACGTTTTTATCACGGGGGAACGATTTATTTTCCATACGGTTACGTCGTGGCCGGATTTATCAGAATTTGATTATCGTGCTCAAAGGAACGGCGAAAAAATACAAGCATTATTTATGGATCGGGCCGATCGCGCGGAAGAGTTCTAATTAAAATCGAAAACGCCAAGTCATCTTGCTGATTGATCGCCGAGCTGCTCGGCCATACGTGCAATCTTGGTGCCTCAAAAACTGCGTTCAATTAATGTCTCTGTCTGCTCTATCGTGACTGCTTATCGCGATCCTATCGTTTATATCGTCATTCCATCTTATTTTCCCCTTTTTCGATCGAGTTCGTAATTCCTACTATTTTATCTTATCGAACCTGACGCGGTTAGTTTATCTGTATCAGAAAATGAGAAATTCTTGAATAATAAGCGTCAGTGTTTACAGAAATATTCTCCATTTTTTATGGATACTTCAGGAAAGCATATTTTAATATTTCAATTTTACACGGATAAATTTGCTGTATTTTATTTGTATATGCACGAGGTGGCAATATACTGTTATTTGGTTTTCATAATTTTGGTCATTACGGTTATTGACGCGCGTTATATCGCCGCGTGCTATATTGCCACGCGTTAATACCACTAAATATTATATTGGCACGTGTTGACATTTCTGTGCGTTGGTATCGTTCTACGTTAGTTTTGCCACGCATTATATGGCCTCGCGTTATATTGCCATTCGTCAGAATTTCGACATTAGTATGGTTACACTTTGATATTTTCAAATATTTTATCACTGGAAGTTGTTGCGTGTTATATCGCCGCATGTTAGAGTTGCCACGCATTATATCGCCACGCGTTATATTGCCATGCGTTATATTGCCACCCGTCAGAATTTCAACATTAGTATGGTTACACTTTGGTATTTTCAAATATTTTATCACTGGAAGTTGTTGCGTGTTATATCGCCGTATGTTAGAGTTGCCACGCATTATATCACCACGCGTTATATTGCCATGCGTTATATTGCCACCCGTCAGAATTTCAACATTAGTATGGTTACACTTTGGTATTTTCGAATATTTTATCACTGGAAGTTACTACGTGTTATATCGCCGCACGTTAGAGTTGCCACGCATTATATGGCCATGCGTTATATTGCCACTCGTCAGAATTCCAACATTAGTATGGTTACACTCTGGTAGTTTCAAATGTTTGTCACCACAAGTTACTACGTGTTATATCGCCGCACGTTAGAGTTACCACACATTATATCACCACGCACTATACTGCCACTTATCAAAACTTCAACATTAGTATGATGACACTTTGGTACTTTAAAATGTTTTATCACCATCCGTGAAGTTACTAAGTGTTATATCGCCGCACGTTAGCATAGGCTCGTGTTATATTGCCAAATGCTAAATCATCGTAATACCCATTGGTGCGATCATGTATTATATCGTCACGTATTTGTATGATCGTATGTAACAATTCGTGGCATTGCATTTAATTCAATACTCTATGTAATCCACCATTTGATAAACAATCAAAATAACCTAATCTCGTAAATAACTATTTACATCTCGCTGTATGTAAATAAAAAAAAAATTGCATTGCCGTAATCGCAACGAAAGTCCGCGAGTGTCGATGTCATAAATCTAGTTGAAATTTAGCTTAAATACGAAAGCAGTAGGAAGTTAATTCCGTAAAATGGCCCGATACGATCGACGGATTTTGCGTAGCGGAAAAAAATGAACGAAACACGAACAGATGCTTAACAATCCCGTGAAAAAGGGTGAGGGGACGATCTATAACGAGCGTCGGACCGTCCGGTTACCGAAATGCGTCTACTGGATAAAATTCCAATATTTATGAGGCGGCTCATTTCATGCAAAATGCAGCCCGGAAATTTACATTCCACTTTTTCCCGTATTTTTATAAATTACTCGACGGACGCGTCCGAGGGGCGCGCGTATCGGCGCCGCTTTCCATCGGTGTTCAGCGATTCGGAGATAAAAATTGAAAACATTATTTCTGTTTCGCTTATTATTTGAAATACCATCGTGCCCGCTTATTCGGAACGCCGTTTTGCATGCCGCAATACGTTCCCACGCGTTTTGGTTTCGTTAAACGTTGCAATTTGTCGAATGTACAATTCTCCGGCCTTGTCTGCTGCGCTATAAAATCGTTCGATTGAAATATCACCAAATTATTTGTTAAATACGCTGAATTTATTATTCCGCGTCTTGTTATCTCTGTTCCAAATAATCCGAATTCTACAGAACTATTTCTTAATACTATTTCTACTACAAAATTATTTCCATTTCATTTTGATGTCTTGATATTATATTTAAGATCTCGTTATCGATACGTTTAAAAATAGAGCCATCTTGGATTGTAATTACATGCACGAAGACAGATGACGATACCATCCGTTTACAGATTCTAATCATCCGATTCTGACGATAAATTTCAGCGGGATCGTAAAATCGTTACGATCCGACGCGGCACGGTCGAGTTCGTTGGATCTAAACTATTTAATTCTCGTTTAAGTGGTGCCACCGCGACACCAGGGAATACCTTCGAAATTGCCGCGAGATCGTACCCGAACTAAGGTGTTCACGTAGACACTTATATCCTCGGCTCCGAATGCAACATTGAACAGCTGCTATTCAATTTCTGATGGTGCGTCAACTAATTCTTTACACCTTTCTTCTAATGCATTGACTCTTTTAATCAAAACCCATTTTCAATACGCAACAATCATTCAGTTGAGCATCAATTTTAAATACACTGAGAAATTGGCAATAATAGTTAGTAATACTGTTATGAATATTTTTCATTGTTATCATAATATCGTCATGAATATTTGTAGTATAATATTAGTAACAATATTATTAATAATATCAGCAATAATGTTAGTAATATTGTTATGAATATTTTTCATTATTATCTTAATATCGTCATGAATATTCTTAGCATAATATGAGCAATAATATTACTAACAATATTAGTAATAATATCAGCAATAATGTTAGTAATATTGTTATGAATATTTTTCATAATTATCATAATATCGTCATGAATATTCTTAGCATAATATGAGTAATAATATTACTAACAATATTAGTAATAATATCAGCAATAATGTCAATAATATTGTCATCAACGTCCTCAGTCTGCAAGAAGAAACATGCACCCCCTATTTTATATAAATTCCACAGCAAATAACGTATTCGTAAAAGCGTTCCTATAAAAAGCGTCCAAGACTTTTGCTAAAGGCAAGATGCGTATACAATAAAGGGACGTATAGAATAATTGGTCGTAAAGTGGTAGAAGGCGAAAGAGGGCGAGGGAGGAGAAGAATCATGGTTAGAGGGTAGTCGAGGGGTGGGTCTATCATAGCCCCCCCCGAGTAGGCCTATAGCCTGTTTGGGTCTGTCGAGTCAGCGGCACCAACGTCGTAAATTTCGCCAAGTATTTTATTGTGTGACAATTTTTATGGTAATTGTCATTATAAATTTACGCGGATTATTTATGTCGGTTGTGTTTAAAGAGCGAGGATAAAACTGAATCGGAGGATGATAAAGGAGGAAGATTTTATTTCGCGCGGCAGTCCAAGTTCAGAGATCATTGGATGTAAATCTGAACGTCGATGAGTCGAGATGCTGGTTCAAAGGACCATCGGATTGCCCGCTGAGAAATTCATTAAGGAACCCTCGTTAATGGCTGGAAATTTATAAGTTTCTCGGCTCGCGATTCAACGTGGACACGTGGCCGTTGTGTTGGCTCATTGTGCTCGGCCAATAACGCGTTCCCCTCGATTTATTGAACCGAATTTGCATCTACATTCAGTCTGGAGAGCTTCAAGACGGGGTGGGTCGGATGCAATAAATATTTTATTATTTTGTTATTGTAGTTTCAAATTTAGTAACTTCTGGGATGATTAGGTGAAGTCTTTCCACTTCTAGGTCTGATTAGGCGAAGTAGTCTTTCAACTTCTAGGTCTGATTAGATAAAGTAGTCTTCCCACTTTTAGGTTTGATTAGGTTGTCTTTTAACGATGTCAATTATCAGCTACATTTGACATCAGCTGCTAATCGTACTTGTTGTCTAATACAAAAATTTGTGAAAGTGTCATTTGCATGCAAACTCATAATACAACTCGATTTAACCTAACTTGATGCATTTGTTGTCATCCAAGATTAATTATTCTTATTTGAACTCCAAGTGTGGCTCAATTCGAATTTAATTATTTTTAAACTCCAAATACTTGTCTGAACTTTTAACCTGACTTAATGTATCCTCATATATGTAAATATTATTCACTACCTATTAATTTAGTTTCTCTAGTAGAATTTTATACGAAGAGTTACAGTTTGAACGACACGAATGAGACACAAGTTTACATCGCACAAAATAATTTTGATCCAAAGTTAAAATTGGAAGTCTAAAAGAAGGATGTAATTGCGAGCAGCATAATTATGTAAAACAAATTCCTGGAAGTTAGGTTAACAGTTAGAAGAAGGATTTGAACGAAGTAAATATGTATGAGATAGGTTGAAGTCGGGAGCGCAATGAAATGTTTTTATACGAAGCTTTGTTTCGAAGAAAATTGAGACAGAGACGTGCGAGAGAAAAGTGCGTCTAACCGTGATAATTTAGCAGGAACAGGTCGGTACGCACGAAGCGGAATTACAGGGTGCGAGATTCGTCGTTACATCAGGTCGCGGGGCCAATTAATTTCTCAAGCGACTGCCATTATATTCCGGGCCGGTCTAAGCATCGCCACGGCGTATTTTCTACATATAATATGCAACGCGCGTTAATTAAAATCCTTCGCTTCTATGCACTCCAACTTCGGCTTATCTTATCGTGGAAAACTAACAGCAACGTTGGCTGGCCGCCTGAAGAATAGACAATATAATTATCCCGCACCACCTGACATTAATATCGCGTCTACGTGACGCTAATTTATACGTGCTCGCACGAGCACGCTCACACCCTCGCGACGAGGTCCTCCCTTGGTCGAGCTTGTTACCGGCTCGAACGTGTGCGTCTAGCTACGTATATATACGTTTCGCGAGCTATCGGCTCGTTAAAAAGCCGAGATAGAAGAGAAAAGAAGCGTATCCACGGAGATTCTCCGTAAAAACGAGCGGTGTACTCTGACCGAAAGAAGAGACAGAGAGAGGAAGCCCAGTGTAAATCAAGCCGGTAGCGCAAGCTGGTCTTGGACTCGGTGTAAACGCGAAGGCGGGCTAAAGAGTGTAAAGGAGGAGGGTTAGGAGCAGCTAAATGATCTCATTAGCACATTCCTGGCCGGCCAACCTCGCCATGTGTCAACCGACCGTGCTCGCCCTTGCTCCGCCGAAACTGTTCGGGACGACGACATGACTGTCATGTAAATAATCCGCTGCTTAGGATCCCTAACGAACGCTCCTCGTTTCAGAAACACGTCTCTCTCTCTCTCTCTAGCGCACATTAAATCCCCGCAATTTTTTTCCTTTCGCTAATTCTGCGATGTACGTTACTTACACTTGCATCGTTTCTATTAGCGACGCGATAGACAGCTGTTTATATTGGCTTCGTTACAGGGAAACCACACCAACTGTCCACCTTGTATTCTAATGAGCTTTTGCGCTACGCACTTTCTCGATTTATGTTTCTCTATGGATACTAAACACTTGTCCGGAGCATTGTGCTGCTCATTTTCGAACCCACGATTTTCAGTTCGATGTTCATAGTGGGAGAATTGGACTTGACTTGGTTCTACGTTGTGCGGTATATTTTGTTCTGATTCTACGCGATTCGATTCCATACTATTCGAGTTGATGGGATACAGTTATACGCGAAATGATTCGAAGTTATTCAATTCCATGGGATTCAAGTATATACTATTCAATTTTATAATTTCCAATTCTACGCAATGCAAATCTACACTATTCAATTCCATGCGATTCAAATCTACACTATTCAATTTCATACGATTCGATTCCACGTGATTCAATTCTACAGTATTCAATTTTATATGATGCGATTCTACACTTTTCAATTTTACGCAATTCAAATCTACGTTATTCAATTCCATATTTTTCAATTCCTCGTGACTCAATTTTACAGTTTTCAATTCCATACGATTCAATTCCACACTTTTCAATTCTACGCGATTCGAATCTACGCTATTCAATTCCATATTTTTCAATCCTACATGATTCAATTCTATAATATTCAATTCCGCGTGATTCAATTCCACAGCACTCAATTTCAAACGATTCAATTCCATGCATTTCAGTTCCACACTATTCAATTTCATGATGTTCAATTCCACAGCATTCAATTCCAAACCATTCAATTTTACACATTTCAATTCCACGTAATTCAGTTTCATACAGTTCAATTCCACACGATTCAACTCCGCTTGACTCAATTTCATACATTTCAACACTGCTATCTTCAATTCCACACGATTCAATTCTATAACGTTAAATTCTACCTGATTCAATTCTATGATATTCAAATCTACATGACATAACTCCATAATGTACAATTCAATAAGATTCAATTCGATGCGATTCAATACCACGCAACTCAATCCACACGATTCAGTTCAATATAATTGAATTCAACGTGATTCGATTCACCTCTAATTCAACATACTTCAATTTCATACGCTTCATCGTGAATTATTTGGACAATCCTATTCGACACTATTCAGTTGTAATCCAGTCCACAACTGAACACGTACAATTCAATTCTGTATTACCCAATTTGACGCGATTTAATTCAACACGATCCAATCCTACGTAGTCTAATTCTATTCCCTTCAGTTCCCTGCGATTATATTCTCCAATCGAAGAACACGACTAAATTTAACCCCTTGCACTATGACTTATTTGTCAGGTGCGTCAGTCAGAACTGCCCAATTAAGCTGTAATATTAAAATAAGCAAAAAAATTGAAATGTTATTGCAATATGTTATTATTCAATTGTTGACTATGCAAATTATAATTGGACTTGAACTCCAAATTGAAGCGTATTAAAAAATTGAGTAAAATTGATCACGGCCGAGGTACGAGTGCGTCACGAGACTCGTTAAAACAGTACAAGGGGTTAATACGAATCCACTGTCAC
This sequence comes from Megachile rotundata, assembly GCF_050947335.1. Lineage (NCBI taxonomy): Eukaryota > Metazoa > Arthropoda > Insecta > Hymenoptera > Megachilidae > Megachile > Megachile rotundata. The sequence goes on from NC_134983.1 coordinate 19,418,424, forward strand.
TGAAAAGTTATCATAAAAAGAATACTCCTGTAACGCATCTCAATGAATCGTTCCGTTTTCATCCCGTTTCCAGAAAAACAATACGAAACAATTTCGCGCACCGATCCCATAGCCAATTTTTATTCAATCCTTCGGTTATATTCGTTTTATCAGAGTACGATCCTTGGTGCCATAAATCTGCTCGCAAAGTTGAGCCCGCGCGAAAAAGAGTGAATATCGAACGAGTGACAAATGTCGCCGGTCCAACGGCGATTCCCTAAGTCGAATCAAGACACATCGTTACTCGTAACTTACAATTTAGTTATCGAAACGGTTACGTAATCGTACGTCATCGGATTCCCGTAAATCTAATTTATAGAACTCGAACTGCTCGTGTCGCGCGTAAAGGCCCTCCGAATAAAAACAGACACGCAAAAAAAAAAAGGAGGAAGGAAAAAAATAAAAATAATATTTCACGCGAAACTTTGGTCGAAAGCGAATTTGCGAAAAACTGCAGAGAGAAAAAGGGAAGGCTTTAAATCATACAACTTTTATCCGAAACATTTTTCCATTCCACCATTGCCTCCCGATCGAGTGGATATAATACAGGTGGACAGACCGTACAGGTAGAGTCCCGGGTTTGCGACTACAATTTATCCTGAAAAGCATAAATTTTAATGCATTTTACGCTGCTACGCAGTAAACGAAAAACAACAAGGAAAAATCGGGATGTGCGCACTCTGCGTTCGTCTACGGTGTTTCGATCCTGTCTGAAACGATAAGTCGCGACGGGGAAAACGAGGGAGAATGGTAATTAATTGCAGTGAGATACTTTTAGTATTTATGGCATTATTTATGCGGTGATTTGGGTATTGTATATTGGTATTTGGGTGTAAATATGTTGCGTTATTTGATTTCATTTTTTGGACGTTTTTAGGTTAGGTTGAACTTCGACGTTTTTAGGTTAGGTTTTATGGTGGTTACATTTGGGGACTTTTAATGTTTTGAACTTTTAGATCTCGGAAGGGTGACATATTTATAGTTGCAAGAATTTAGAGATTTTTGTTTCGAATTTTCAAGTTTCTGAATTTTCCAAATTAACAAATTTTACATCTCAAATTCTCAAATTTCCAAATTTTTCTAAGCTTTGAATTTCCATATCTCCAAATCCCCATATTGTCGAATTTCCAAATTTTTCAAGATTCCAAATTTGCATATTTCCAAATCTCTCAATGTCCCAAAATCCTAAGTGCCATATACTGAAATTTCCAAATCTCTAAATGTCCCAAACTCCCAAGTGCCATATACTGAAATTTCCAAATCTCTAAATGTCCCAAACTCCCAAGTGCCATATACTGAAATTTCCAAATCTCTAAATGTCCCAAACTCCCAAGTGTCATATACTGAAATTTCCAAATCTCTAAATGTCCCAAACTCCCAAGTGCCATATACTGAAATTTCCAAATCTCTAAATGTCCATAACTCTCAAGTGCCACATACTGAAATTTCCAAGTACCAATATTTCCAAATTTCCAAATTTCCAAATTTCCAAATCTCCAAATTTCCAAATTTCCAAGTCTCCAAATTTCCAAATCTCCAAATCTCCAAATCTCCAAATTACCAAATTTCCAAGTCTCCAAATTTCCGAATTTCCAGATCTCCAAATTTCCAAATTTCCAAATTTCCAAATCTCCAAATTTCCAAATTTCCAAGTCTCCAAATCTCCAAATCTCCAAATCTCCAAATTTCCAAATTTCCAAATTTCCAAATTTCCAAATCTCCAAATTTCCAAATTTCCAAGTCTCCAAATTTCCAAATCTCCAAATCTCCAAATTTCCAAATTTCCAAATTTCCAAATTTCCAAATTTCCAAATTTCCAAATTTCCAAATCTCCAAATTTCCAAATTTCCAAGTCTCCAAATTTCCAAATCTCCAAATTTCCAAATTTCCAAGTCTCCAAATTTCCAAATCTCCAAATTTCCAAATTTCCAAGTCTCCAAATTTCCAAATTTCCAAATTTCCTAGTCTTCAAATTTCCAAATCTCCGAATCTCCATTTTTCCTTCTATTAATTCCCATTAAACTAACATCAAAAGAATAAAAATTTCCTAAAAATCATCACAAAGAACTTAATCACTACCCCCTCAACTTTCCGCAAATACTAAAATTGTCAATCTATTTCAACATAAAAATAATACTTAAAATATCGCAAGCTCTTACAGTAAAAAGTTTTAATAATAAATGGACGATCGGGTAGCACAGCCATTACAGAACGATCATTTCGTACACTCGTAAAGTTAATAATTTGACGGGTGGGTATCACTGGATTAAAAGTTACAGACTTCAACAGAGAATTAATATTATTATATTAATTGTGATAAAAATGTTTTCAACAAGGAAGTCCCGTGTTGCAGAAAATACGATTGTTACGAAACTTGAAACTCACCGTCCGGAACTTGTAATAATAACTTTCGATTCGCCCTAACGAGATAAAATTATACCGAAGAAGAGGAAAAGAGAATTTTTATGACTTGCGAGTTTTTACAGCGAGTGAACAATGTACCACGGATTCTTATTAATTATATTAAACAACTTCTTGATGCAAAATAAACCGTTAAGAAAGAAACCATTGATTACGAGAGATTAACGTTCTTCATTGAAAATGATAGAAAAATTTGGAAATTTATTAGAAAATATTGGAACATTGATGTGAATGTTGTTTATACATTATAAAATTAGTTGATGTGATACATTAAATATTGTATAATTTGTAAGTACACAATGCAATGCAAAATACAATGTAATTGTACTTTATGTGTGTGTGTACTATAATACATGATGTACACATGTGTAACGTAACCTGTATACATGTATAATAATATAAAATTTATTTCTACACAATATACTTTGTAGATATTATAACATATAATGCAATTACACATAATATAATATGAACATGTTATAATATACAACATTACATTATAACATAACCTAACTTTCACGTACGGTGCACAATAAAATCATACATAATCTAACTATATAATGCACAACATAGTTCTACAAAATGTAACCTGTAAATATTATGCACAATAGTGCATTCTTATGCCTGATTCAGATTTATTGTATTTTGAGATGTTTCTCAATTGTCCATGGTTGTTCGATGCTCCTGGTTGTTCCCACCCTCGTGATTCCCAGTTCCTGGAGTTGCGTAGCGAAAAGATTGCATGACTCAGGAGTCATGGGCACATCCAACTTTGATATTGAATTCCTCATGCATTCTTCCTCGTTAAATTTGAATTCTTCGAGTCCTCTTTTGTTAGACTCGCACACTTCTAAAAAGTAGCATTTCCTCTATATACTCCTTGCTTTCGTTCCTTCTTCTCGTGTCTCTCTCTAATCTATGTATCTTTTTAACACTTTTAACTTAAATATACGTACGTATATTTATATTGTGCATTCTATGTACATTTGTATGATTATATTATAACATGTACCAATTTTATGTACAGTTACATTGTTGTAATGTATGCAAATTAAATTATGCGCTATTATATTGTGATTAATATTTGCAAGCTACATTATGTTTGATTATACTGTGGATTATAAGTAAAAGTTAGGTTCTGTACGTTGTGCTGTCATATGTAAAAGAGAGGTTATGTTTGATCCTCAATTCCTTAAATCATCGCTTCCCAAAATTCCCGACTCTCCACTAAAATAAAAAATGATATAATACAAAGAAAAATGATTCGGCGATCCGTTACGGAAAATTGCAGGCCCGTTGTCCCGGTGACGCGATTGTAGCCGAGCGTGGAGTAGAAATGGTAGGTGTGGGTCAGGTTAGGTACCACAAGTAATTGGTCCCGTATTACATTCTTGGTGAGCCCTGGAGAGTCGACGCTTGCACGAAAGACAAGGCATCGCTTTGTATGCTTTTATTGCCAGCGACGAACAGAGTCGACGTGGACGCTGATCTCGTTGCCCTCGAAACCGGAAGGGATGAAAAAGGAAACGTACAACTGTCGATGTAATCCCAAACGGAACGTGGGCTAGTGAACTTTAACGGAATCCTTCTCGTTCTTTGCGATCTTCGATTTGACGATCATTCACTTATCTTTATACTTTTCTATTATTTTTGATAATCAATTCTTATTATAATTAATTTTTATTAAAATTCTTATTAAAATTAATTCTTACTATAATTCTCATTATAATTAATTCTTACTAGAAGATGCAAATGTGAATCTAATTGGAGATTGCTGTTTAATAATTAAATGGAGAGACACATAGGACGTCACGAGTATATGAGTCAGTTGACTGTGTGGTTTCATTTTGGGGTTGAATAATTAGGTTGGGGTTAAATAATTATATTGCAAACTGAATAATGAATTTTCTTTCTTAATGAACGTTCTTTCGAGCTCTTAAAATATATATGCAATGAGACATAAATTAAATATGAATTATTATTTCAGTGGAAAAAGGAAAGATGACAAACTACCCCATCTTCTGTCTACTTTCAACGCATACACATATACAAATCTATAAATGCAAATGTACATAATTTGTAAAATTAATAAATCTCAATTTACATTACTAAATGAAACAAGACATAAATAAAGAATTATTGTTACATCGGTAAAATAAACTACCCCATCTCTCATCCCACTAAACCCACTGAACCCTTTAACCTTACAAGTATAAATGTAAATGCAAATACATACTTGATTAACAGAACCAATAAATCAATGTTAAATCAATGTTAAATTACCTCCGCGTTTAAACAAATTCCCCCAAACTATTCGCAGAATTAATTACTCGTTCAGATTCTTCACCCGCGTTTTTCCTCCCCCGCTATCTTCGATAAACAGGAAAAGCCGTGACTTCTTTAGCTGCTCTGGTTCAATCGTTTCGATCCACTACGGTGTAACGAAGGTTTAATTAACTAATTAATGAACACGAGGCAAGCACAAGGATGAAAAACAAGGCTCTCGTGTCGATGAGCTTTCGAGTTCCTTTGGCCGCAACGGGCCGATAATCGCGCGGATGGAAGAGAAGGAAGCTCGTGTTGGATAACCGAGCACGTAGATACCGATAATCTTGTCTAATCTGCGCTGCAAACTTCTCGTAACAATAGTCACGTTGGAAACATATTGCGTTTAGTCAGAAATGTTGCGGTCCGAGTCATTCACTTTGGAAAGAATAGTTCATGAAGTTTAATGTCTGGTCATCGACTTAGGAGCGTGTATGAAAATTTTACTGTTATGGCTATAACGTTATGTCATACATGAAATTGTGTTAGGAGACGCAAAATTATTACTGAGTACGTTGATAACGATATAGGGTAAGGTTTCTCAAAACGCACCCCCTAAGAAAAAGACTGCAAATCTGTAAAACTATATTTGCTATTCGATTCTAGTGTAAATATTGCTTTTATTTATTAGAACAACTCTGAACAATCTTTGTACTGTCATATAAATTAATCCTAATGTGGTGCCATTACAGCTGTAGTAGCCATAACACTTCAAATACAGACAGGTACGACTTAAGCAACCTTACCCTATATGTACACAGGAATTATTACTATTCTGATAATCAAATGTGAATGGAGATATGAAGCATATGATCAATGTATACGGAGTATGACAGAAGCTGTAACCAAAGCAAGGGGTGCAAATGCAAAATATTAACATGTGTTAATGTTATGCACAGTAGCAGTGTAAAATTGTAATAATTACAATTTGAACAGACCTGCTAATTTTATGAAAAAGTAGTGGTTTTAATTCAATGGGCAGGGTCTATACATACATGCTATATGTGAGTACCTCCATGTTATGATTAGTACCACCCATATACAAAAAGTAAAAAAATGGTGCCTATGTATCAATAATTAATAACGGAAATAAGAAAATAAATAACAAGAAGGGTTCAATCGGAAGCAGTGTCTCTGATCCGGAAGCCCCCACTCGATTAAAACGAACGCGATCGTCGGTATCGGTGGCGATAACGCGTATCGCGATGGTCCCGTGGCTGTTTCCAGCACGGATTACCGTCACGCTATAATTAATCACCTACGTGTCGTCCATCGCATAAATCAGTGATTCACGGGTCACGCCGCCGCCACGAAGCTGCGTGTAAAGGCGTATTTTCACGCGTGTAACGCGAAACGTAAAACGCCAGTTACACGCGATTACCTACCCGATCGAGATTTCCGGATAGGTTTCAGAGATTACGAGTGACGCGTGTGCAAAAGCGCCCTTAAGCTGTTTACCGGGCTTAATGGTATACTTACCGAGGGACCTCTAACCGTGTACATCGATTCATTATATTTACATTCATCCCCTCGTTGCGAAAACCTACGTTATAGTCGTTTCTTGTGATGCTACTTTAGGGTTGATTTACGAGTTTTTTGGGGAAGTGAGAGATTTGGGAAGTGGGTGATTTGGGAGTTGGGAGATTTGGGAGTTGGGAGATTTGGGAGTTGGGATATTTGGGAGTTGGGAGATTTGGGAGTTGGGAGATTTGGGAATCGGACAATTTAAGAATCGGAAAATTTGGAAATTAGGGAGATTTTTGAGTTGGGAGATATGGGAGTTGGATGATTTGGGAATCGGATAACTTGGAAATCGGACAATTTGGGAATCGGACAACGTGGGAATCGGGCAATTTTGAAATCGGAAGAATTGGAAATTGGGAGATTTGGGAATTGGGCGATTTGGGAATCTGACAATTTGGGAATCGGACAATTTGGGAATCGGACAACGTGGGAATCAGGCAACTTGGGAATCGGACAACGTGGGAATCGGGCAATTTGGGAATTAGGCGATTTGGGAATTCGACAATTTGGGAATCAGGCAACTTGGGAATCTGACAATTTGGAAATCGGACAACTTGGGAATCGGGAAATATTGTACCTTAAAAATTTAAGAACTTGAAAATTCAAGATTCATAAAATTCGAAAATGTGAAGAATTCCAAAAATGCACTAGAAAGCTGATCTAATTAAAAATTGAAGGGTTTATCAATTTCAACAAGTCCGATTGGTCGAACAGTATTTTTCTGAGTGAAAGGGTAAGCGATAAAACAAGTAAGCGAGCAAAGGTGTATAGCGAAGTAAAACGCGGCGACTGGGTTTGCGTTGAGGTAAGACGTTTAATGAAATCAGCACGGTGTCTGTCTCTTCTCGCAGACTCTCCTCGGTGCTGTTTTAATTATACCGGGGCTCTCTCGCTAGTTGCGCATCTTCCCTCCGTTTCCACGGATCGCTCCCTCCCTTCAACCCCTCTTTCCATCCCCTCTTTCCCTGGCTCGCCCGTTCTATCTGTCTGTCTGACTGTCTGTCTGTTTGGTGCGAGCTGAAACGAGAATACACACGGAGTACTCGTCCGTGCACGGAGCGAGACCTTTAGGATGATTAGACGAAAACGTTACGAAATTAGTATCCCGCCAGACAAAATTGTCGAAGGAAGCGGGTTGTTAGGCACGCGTACAGTCAACAACGAATCTGGGCGTTCTAAATGTTAGTGGAGGGGCGGAAATTTAGGAGCTGTTCATCTTTGGGGACTACTGGGGAATTTGGGGAGTTTGGGGAATTTGGAAATTTGGGATTTGGGGAATTTGAGAATTGGGAAGTTTGGGAATTGGGAGATTTGGGATTTGGGAGATTTGGGATTTGGGAGATTTGGGATTTGGGAGATTTGGGATTTGGGAGATTTGGGATTTGGGAGATTTGGGATTTGGGAGATTTGGGATTTGGGAGATTTGGGATTTGGGAGATTTGGGATTTGGGAGATTTGGGATTTGGGAGATTTGGGATTTGGGAGATTTGGGATTTGGGAGATTTGGGATTTGGGAGATTTGGGATTTGGGAGATTTGGGATTTGGGAGATTTGGGATTTGGGAGATTTGGGATTTGGGAGATTTGGGATTTGGGAGATTTGGGATTTGGGAGATTTGGGATTTGGGAGATTTGGGATTTGGGAGATTTGGGATTTGGGAGATTTGGGATTTGGGAGATTTGGGATTTGGGAGATTTGGGATTTGGGAGATTTGGGATTTGGGAGATTTGGGATTTGGGAGATTTGGGATTTGGGAGATTTGGGATTTGGGAGATTTGGGATTTGGGAGATTTGGGATTTGGGAGATTTGGGATTTGGGAGATTTGGGATTTGGGAGATTTGGGATTTGGGAGATTTGGGATTTGGGAGATTTGGGATTTGGAAGATTTGGAACTTGGGTGTGTTGGGACTTGGGAGTATTGGAATTTGAGAGTGTTGGGACTTGGGAGTGTTGGGACTTGGGAGTGTTGGGATTTGAGACTATTGGGACTTGAGAGTGTTGGGATTTGAGAGTGTAGGGATTTGAGAGTGTTGGGACTTGGGAGTGTTGGAATTTGGGAGTGTTGGGATTTGAGAGTGTTGGGACTTGGGAGTGTTGGAATTTGGGAGTGTTGGGACTTGGTAGTATTGGTACTTGAGAGTATTGGGACTTAGGAGTATTGGAACTTGGGTGTGTTGGGACTTGGGAGTATTGGAATTTGAGAGTGTTGGGACTTGGGAGTGTTGGAACTTGAGAGTGTTGGGACTTGAGAGTGTTGGGACTTGGGAGTATTGGAACTTGGGAGTGTTGGGACTTGGGAGTATTGGAATTTGAGAGTGTTGGGACTTGGGAGTGTTGGAACTTGAGAGTGTTGGGACTTGAGAGTGTTGGGACTTGGGAGTGTTGGTACTTGAGAGTATTGGGACTTAGGAGTATTGGGACTTGGAAGATTTGAAAATTTGCAATTTGGAATTTGCAATTTGGAATATAGGAATTTAGAAATTTTGAATCCTAGAAATTTAAAATCTAAGAATTCAGAAATTTCCCAATCCGAAACCTTACAAATATAGTTATCTGTTAATTTAAAAATGTAAAAGTTTATAAACCTACATCCAAACCCAGATCCACAATAATCCACAAACGTCTACCTTCGCAAATTTCAAACATTCAAAACTTCAACCCAAAAATTCTGAAAAGTAAGTATGAAAATAAACGAATTGAAATGGTTTGAAATTGACATGTCCATGAAGAAAGGGTATATTGTATTAGAGCGTAGAGACAGGTCGGAAGATCAGGGTGTGTACCGGGCCTCGGCGTCTGCCGTTATTGCGAAATACTCGCCGGAGACGTTTACCGAGGCTCCCTGTTGCCGCGCGCAAACCCCTCTTCTCTTAAACAGACGCTCAACGCCAGAATTCTCGATTAAACCGTTAACCTGCACCCCATCCCACGTGTTTTCATTTCTTCCTGTTGAGCAGTATCGTTTTTATCCCGCGAGGATGGACCGTACTAGCGAGCCCGACTTTGCTGTTGCTAGTCCTGTTTTCTGGTGAAAATCGTCACTGCTGTTTGCGTTCTCTCGTTTCGATACTTGCTAGAATTTATACCTTCAAATTTAGGTCTTCATCTTTTAAATTTTATTGTTTTTTATTATGGAGCTTACAATTGTAATTTTCAAGATTTTTTATTTTTTAATGATAAAATGATTACTTGAATTTCTAATTTTTTTTCAGTTAAATACTTAAGATATTCAATATCAATATTCTTAAATTTCACCATAGTCTCAAAGACTATCACCATAGTTAAATTCCAAACTGACAACAAGTGACATCTGACATTTTCAACTTTGCAAATTTCCCTACTGATAAATTTTTATAAAGACACCTCAACGTATCTGAAGTGCTAAGGGTTCTTACAGCTCTTAATCCGTCACTGCCTCTAAAGTCAAGCAGCTGACTATAGTCATCAAAATTGTCTTGAAACCTCTTACACCCATAGGTAGCCCAAAACATATGATTTTGCTAAAAACAAGAGCTGACCTTCAAATCTCCTGAGCACCCCCAAACAATGGCCCTCTCAAAAGCAAACAATTATCACGAATAATGTCATAAAAAGACAATATTTCTAACAATGTATCTTTCTGAAATAGATATAATAATCAAGCAACTTGAACATGATTTAACTCTGTAGATGAAAGTCAATGTCAGCGAAACAGGGTGAAAGAATCGAGCTCCGATCCCATTTCCGTGAACCGTCGAAACAGGCCGAAAGCGTGTAGTCAAAAAGACTGTGAATAGCGAGCGGGTGGCAACCAGGGTGGTTTCGCAGGCACAAACACCTGTGCACATCGGTACACCTGCACGCAGCCAGGCGGCGCACTCTTCGCGGGCTCTCGAGAGTTGATTTAAAATTGATTTATGCAAATTGGCGCTGCACGAGCAATTAACAATTCCTTGTAGACCGGCTCGAGTATAGCTTTTGGAGGGTGTGGAAGGGTGGCCAAGGCGGGTAGGGGTTCAGCAGAGGGGGTAAGCGTCGTTCGAGGGGAAGGGTGTAAGGCACCGAGCCAGAACCCGAGGAGAACGACGGATGCGCGAGGGGGGTGAAGCCGAAGGTGCAGGGGGCGCAGCTCGGGCTGAAGGGGTAGCTGCGCATAGCGGAGCTGATGAAGGACGAAACACAGAGAATGCGCGATGCTCCGAGAAAATGGAATTAATTTGCTAGGATTAAATCCGCCTAGCGCCGCTACAGAACGCTGAATGTTTCTCGCGTACGTGTGCGGACTTATTTCAAGAGCACACGGGGGGAGAGTTACTCGAGTGTGCTTTGCGCTTTCAACGAGTTCTCCTCTCTCTCTCTCTCTTGTCTCTCTTCTTCGAGTTGCTTTCACGGCCTCTGCGAGATTCAAGAAAACCCTGGCCAGATACGGGAAACGAGGATGAGTATCCTATTCAAACATTAATCTAATAGGGGAGAAGGTGAGAAAAAGACCCCGCGCCGCGAGAGCTTCAAGATTTAACCCTCGGAGGACCGGGTCTGGGGAGATCTACCATTGTGTGGATTGTGGTCAACGTGGAGTGATGGGGATCAAGATTTGAATCTACAAGGAAAGTCGAAGATGTAGAATGGAGATTTCTGAGGAGTTGTCTGGGGGGAGTACTGAATTTGGGAATTTGGATTTGAGGAGGTGGGGATTTGGGGGGTTGGGAGTTGGAGATTTGGGAATTTGGGAATTGAGAGATTTGGGAATCGGGATATTTGGAAATTGGGGGATTTGGGAATCGGGATATTTGGAAATTGGGGGAGTTGGGAATTGGGGGATTTGGAAATTGGGAGATTTGGGAATTGGGGGATTTGGAAATTGGGAGATATGGGAATTGGGGAATTTGGGAATTGGGGGATTTGGGAATTGGGAGATTTGGAAATTGGAAGATATGGGAATTGGAAGATATGGAAATTGGGAGATTTGGGAATTAGGGGATTTGGAAATTGGGGAGTTTGGGAATTGGGGGATTTGGGAATTGGGAGATTTGGGAATTGGGGGATTTGGGAATTGGGAGATTTGGAAATTCGGAGATTTGGGAATTGGGGGATTTGGAAATTGGGAGACTTGGGAATTGGGAGATTTGGAAATTGGAAGATATGGGAATTGGAAGATATGGAAATTGGGAGATTTGGGAATTGGGGGATTTGGAAATTGGGGAATTTGGGAATTGGGGGATTTGGGAATTGGGAGATTTGGGAATTGGAAGATTTGGGAATTGGGGGATTTGGAAATTGGAAGATATGGAAATTGGAAGATATGGGAATTGGGAGATTTGGAAATTGGGAGATTTGGGAATTTGGACATTTTGGAATTTGGAAATTTTGGAATTTGGAGATTTGGGAATTGGGAGATTTGGGAATCGGAAAATTCGGGAATCGGACAATTTGAAAATTAAGCAATTCGAAAATTGGGAAATTGAAAAATTCAAAAATTAGGAGATTCAATACAAGCAAAGTGCCAATTAAAAAATTGCAATATTTCAAAATAAAAAATTTCGAAATATCAAGCTCAATCTTAAAAAATAATATGTAAACGAAATTTCAAGAGTTTCCTGATGAGGTCTATTGTAGAGGTCTATGGAGCTATCGACTTTATATTAGCTGTGAAGAGGCGAGATTTTCCAGGAAAACGGTCAATCTACGCTTGTTTCGAAGATTCTTTTCTGCGAGGTTAGAATAGTACTAGGACACACAGGGTGAGCGTGTAACCGTGAAGCGAACAGGTATTGCAAGTATCAGCGGAGCATAAAAGTTTAAGGGTGCAGAAAAAAAGTAAGCATTCGAGGCTCGTCAAGTTTTCTGATTTCTATGATCCTGTTCGATGCTGTCTCTTATTTTAACGGTACTAGATACAAACTTTTAAATATAATCCACAAAACTATAAAACAGAACATTCTAGCTACACTATGAATGACACTGTTCAATATTCTTTATACTCTTCAAAAACATGTGTAGTCATTAATCATTATAATTGTACGCCAGGTAGTTATTACCCTTTTTCTTAATATCAGTATTTATTGCATCAAGTTTATTTTTATTACCTTCTATGCATGTGTTTAATATTCAAGATCACCAGTCGTCGATCAACTTTCTGTATTACTAAAAATAAACTTGAAGGATAAATTGAATTATGATTGCAGGGACAATGAAGGACTTGAATAAATTACAATATTCCTTTGACTTACGATGTCACACTCGTGATCTTGCACTTCAGACAGAATTAATTAAAATATATTATATTTGCTGTACTATTGACGTTGGAGTTTGATGTGAATTATAATTTACATGATCAAGGATCTCTAAATTTATAATATACCTAAGTGGTCAATTTTTGTTATTTGTCTTAAGATTGCAGAAATTATTAGTTAGCAATGACTGATGCAACTGTTGAAGTCATAGGTTAATATCAAATTTAGGGTCAATATAAAGTTTGGGGTTAAAATGAAGTTTGAGGTTAATGCAGAGCTTGAGGCTCTTGAAGGACAAAATTCTTATTAAATTTCAATGAACTTGATTTCATGAAGAAATTCACATTTCAATTTCTAAATATTTGGCAGACTTGTACTACTCGAATATTAAACACTAATCTCAAAGTCCCCAATTCCCAAATGTCCCAATTTCCAAATCTCCCAATTTCTAAATCTCCCAATTCCCAAATTCCCCAATTCTCCATTTCCCAAATTTCCCAATTCCCAAATTTCCCAATTCCCAAATTTCCCAATTCCCAAATTCCCCAATTCCCAAATTCCCCAATTTCCAAATTCCCCAATTCCCAAATCTCCCAATTTCCATATCTTCCAATTCCCAAATCTCCCAAATTCCAAAGTCCCCAAATTCCACTCACTCCAAATCCCAAATATCCCAAATTCCACTCACCCCAAATCCCAAACCCCCCCAAATCCCAAATCCCCCAATTCCCAAATTCCCCAATTTCCAAATCCCCCAATTCCCAAATCTCCCAATTTCCATATCTTCCAATTCCCATATCTTCCAATTTCCAAATCCCCCAATTCCCAAATCTCCCAATTCCCAAATTCCCCAATTCCCAAATCTCCCTATTTCCAAATCCCCCAATTCCCAAATTCCCCAATTTCCAAATCCCCCAATTCCCAAATCTCCCAATTTCCATATCTTCCAATTCCCATATCTTCCAATTTCCAAATCCCCCAATTCCCAAATCTCCCAATTCCCAAATTCCCCAATTCCCAAATCTCCCAATTTCCAAATCCCCCAATTCCCAAATTCCCCAATTTCCAAATCCCCCAATTCCCAAATCTCCCAATTTCCATATCTTCCAATTCCCATATCTTCCAATTTCCAAATCCCCCAATTCCCAAATCTCCCAATTCCCAAATTCCCCAATTCCCAAATCTCCCAATTTCCAAATCCCCCAATTCCCAAATCTCCCAATCCCCAAATTCCCCAATTGCCCAATTCCCCAATTCCCAAATTCCCCAATTCCCCAATTCCCAAATTCCCCAATTGCCCAATTCCCAAATTCCCAAATTCCCAAATTCCCCAATTCCCAAATTCCCCAATTTCCAAGAAACTACAATCCCAAAAAATGTTATAAGTTCCAAATAAATATTTAAGAAGAATGCACCCTATCACGATACCGTATAAAAAGTAGCTGAAGAATGCTCGTGCCACCCTCAACAACCCTCTTCCTGTAATTTCCCTTTCTTGGCGGTTTTCTTCCTCACCTCGCGGTTCTTCCTCATCTCGGAGCTTATCTCTAGAAAAGAAGCATCACGGAGAACTTTACCGCCCCTGATACAACTTCTAGCGATTAAACAGTGAAGATCTCTCGACGAGGCGCGAGCTGCAGCGTTTGACGTACCATTTGACGAAGGAAACAGTCGGAGATTGTTTAAGAACGAGTGGCTCACACCTGCGTGGTGAATTCAAGGTGTTTATGCGCCGCGGCGTAAAGCAGGGGGTTAAATTTTCTGCAGAATGTACTGCTTCGAACGCGATAAGGAAGCTCTGAATTTCGCGAACAAACGCGTCCAGCTACAATTCTTGCTGGTTTTCAACTTTCCTGAAGGAGAGTAGCCTGCGTTGCTATGATTTCGCTGCTTTAATCCTCTGCTCGCAGATTAATTTTCAAAATTTTAGGTTCAATTGTTGGAACGTTTAAAACATTCTTTATGTGTGATTTAGACGTTCTGCAATTTTTTATTATAATTTTTAGAATGGAACTTTTAGTAGGAGTTTAAGAATTTAATTTTTATTAAGACTCTAAGATAGCCTAACCTAACCTAATCATTTTGATAAATGAGTGAGACAATATAAAGTTAAAAATGAATAAGATTGGAATTCAATTTTTATTAGAACATTTTGAGGTTAGAATTGATGGCAGCCATTTTGAAGTCAGCTACATATGAATCTTAGTCAGCCATTTTGATTGACAAATGAGTCAATAAAGAGTTAGAATAGAACTTTTATTAAGACTTCAAAGTTAGAATTGAACTGAAATAAAATCTCAAAAAATAAGAAGTTATAATTGAACTTGTATTATGACCTTAAGTTTTGTAATTTAATTTTTATTAGAACTTTTCGAGGTTATGATGGCAGCCATGTTGAAGATAGAACACGTGACTTTTAGCCATTTTGATTTTCAAACGCATGCAACGTTTGTTTCATACTTTGTACCTCTAATTTCTAAAACTCTACAATAAATTATATAACAGCACATCAGCAATAAAAGGATTAATATAAATAAAAGTTCATATAATAAAGTTAATATAAAAAAAAAACAGTAATGTAATAAATTTGTGCGATTAGTAATTTATTTAATTTTCGAAGGAAACACGGTCTTTTGATCGTCAGTCGACTGCAAACGGAGCACAAACGAACAAACGAAGTATTCCAGCAGCAACGAAGATCGACTCGAGCGAGAACGATTCTCGATGATCGCTAATTCTCGACACGAGGGTGCCTCGAGTGGCTCGTCGACGATGAAGCCGAGCAGCTATCGCTTCGAGTATTAATTCGTTCGGAAAAAGCCGCGTTAAAGCTGCCGAGTAACAAGTTCGATCACGTTCAACGTATCTTCCCGTTTTTCCTCCCTTAATTACTACCTCTTTACCCTTATCCTACCCCCTACGTAACCTTGTCGATTTTCAGGAACACTGGAATACCCCAACCATTTTAATACTGCAGTTATTATCTCACAACGCTGGCAGTAATATTACTTATTGTCTTGTTGGTAGTTTTACTAGTTATTGTTAGTCTTGTGGTCAATATTATTAATTATTGTCAATCGTGGTGTCAGTATTTTTAATTATTGTCAGTCTTGTTGTTAGTACTTTTAGTTATTGTCAGACTTGTTGTCAGTATTTTTAGTTATTGTCAGTCTTGTTGTCAGTATGATTAGCTATTGTCACTCTTGTTGTCAGTATTATTAGTTATTGTCAGTCTTGGTATCAGTATTTTTAGTTATTGTCAGACTTGTTGTCAATATGATTAGTTGTTGTCAGTCTTGTTGTCAGTATTTTTAGTTATTGTCAGTCTTACTATTAGTATTTTTAATTATTGTCAGTCTTGCTATCAGTATTTTTAGTTATTGTCAGACTTGTTGTCAGTATTTTTAGTTATTGTCAGACTTGTTGTCAATATGATTAGTTGTTGTCAGTCTTGTTGTCAGTATGATTAGTTGTTGTCAGTCTTGTTGTCAGTATTATTAGTTATTCAGTCACATTACCAGTCATTGTCAACATCAATTCTTTGTCATTCTTCAGAAATGTCATATGTCATATGTCACATATTAATTATACATCCACAGCCTCCATATTAGCTCAGACTCATAACCTGTCGAATATGTTGGCTCACATGTATCTTTTCACAAGGATAAACCCTAAAATTCTTCAACTTAGACCCCATCATACAATAGACTCTTTAACCAAAATTCAAAGATACATTCTTCATCAAAAATGATTCAACAGTAACGCAGTAAATAAACGTACACTAAAGACACTAACAAAAGTCAGTAAAATATTGTTCTTCAAAAACCTCCCCTAAAAAGTATCCTCCCCAAAAACGATCCAAAAGATCCTACCAGCGTTCTTTAATTAAAACCGATCGATCCGTTAGGTGCACAAGTAGATAGAAGAGTGCAACGTAGCCGTACATCCCGCAGATCGATGATCGACGACTCACGGTATCGTTGGTTTCGGCTCGACGCACTCGAGGACGATACGGTTTGATTGCGCCGACAACGGCGGGGCATTAATTAGCGTGCATAATTGTTTACCGGCGCTAAACGGAGCTGGATCAATATTTAATTGAATGCCTGCTAAATGCCAGCTGCATCGCGGCGGCGGCTCTCAAATCGAGCCGGCTTCTCTGAATAACGGCCTTCGGGATACAATGGTCGGGGGCTGGAGACCCGACTAGGGGTATCCCCTTGTCGTACACGATGTTCCGTCTCGTACAAGCTTCAACCCCCAACCCCCGACTTCGTTAGCGCCAGACTTTGCTCGAGTCGCGAGGGTGGTTTTGTCGCTGAAACGCTTGTTCCGTTTCTTCGAATTCTTTGGATGCCTTCATATCGGATAAATGGACTGCGGACACTGTGTTACTTTTGTACTCTTTCGGGAGTGAATCAAGGGCTACCGAGCTTTGTCTTTTAATTTAGATCGCTTTGGATCAAGTTGTAAGTGATTATATTTAGGAGGATTGTAGTATGAGGATTATTTGACTAGTCAGTAGGTGTAGGAAACCTAGTGAGGAGCTTTAGTCAGTAGGCTTTTGGAAGAAATCTTGTGCTGTCACTGCAATCGCTTTTAGCTAACTTTGTGGACTCCTTAACGCGTCCAGTACTCGGTTAAAAATTCCTCCATTGTGAACCATCTTCTCTGTTATATTTTATACTACAATCTATAGATCTGCGTTATACTGCTCTTAATACTTAATACAAGGGAATTTAATTTTCGTTTGTGTCAAACTTGCAAATTCCAAAAATCTTGTATAACCTCCTCTGGGTCAAAGGAAAGTGGCTAGGTGAAGTTGTCCACAAATAATTTAATGCAACACAGTACCAACTTGTCCTAATTTCTTATACCATAATCTACAATACATAAATGCAGTACCAAGTTGTCCTAACCTCCTCTATCCTAATCTCCTCTATCTTATCTCTAATTTCGATAACCAACAAGAATCTGAAAATATTCCTAAATATGAAGATACTTTTGAATATCACGAGAGAAGAAATAATAGTCATCGAGAGAATGAAAGGAAACAAAATGAAGAGATCGATCATTCGGCTAATGTCATTTCTAAGTATACATTCACGTAGAGGGGTATACACACGATCGGCGAGGCGATGAAACACGCTACACGTATTTTCCATGGTGACGCGGCGTGGCTGCACGATGCCGTGGTACCTGCTACGCGCTTTAACTATCCCTCGATCTAAATGCACTCTAATGGACTGCATTAAACAGAGAGGCGAGAGGGTGGAAGGGGGTTGAGGCGAAGCGAGAGGTGGCTAGGGGGTTGGCTGGTTTGGGGCGGACGACCGGCTATGCTCGCAATGGCTGACCGAGGGACAGCTTCGGAACGGTCACTCGTTCGGCTTTAAGACATTTTTCGATCGTTTTGAACATAATTACTGAAGATTTTTTACTAATAATCTTTGAAGATCATACGAGTTTTTATTTAGACTTGGACATCTTTAGTTGTTAAGGATTATTAGGGTAGTTATGGAGGTAGTATGAAGGTACTTCAGCAATTGTTATGAAGGTAGTATGAAGGTACTTCAGCAATTGTTATGAAGGTAGTATGAAGGTACTTCAATAATTGTTATGAAGGTAGTATGAAGGTACTTCAATAATTGTTATGAAGGTAGTATAAATAGCCTGAAATAGTATATTCAGATCTAAATGTGGACTCGTATAATTGTAACAAAAATAGAAACAGGAGAAGTAGAATATCTAGGAATGCATGTTGATTTAATTTGTTTAAACAAATATTCCACTACAAATTTAACCTATGTAGTATACAGCAAGTTCTTAAAATTATACAATCAGATTTTACAACTTTAATATAGAAGATTATTATTCAATAAGATTTCGTTCATAATTTTAGTATAATTTTAGTGCACATCATACATGCCTTCATGGAATTTAAACAATATTTTCTCCTTCATGAAAAATGATATAATATTCTCAAAATTAATTTTCGACAATTCTGAATATTCTTAAATATTTCAATCTGAAAATGAAAATAAAAATTTATTCTTTCCTTTCATTGTAAAAAGTGTTATTCCAGAATTGTTATTATAAAAGAGTTATTGTAAAGCTCATTCTAAAAATTATTCCAAAAATACAATTTTAAAGGTTATTTTAAAGGTTGTTTTAAAAGTATGAGATGTTCGAACCGCACTTTTAAAAATGATTATTTAAGTTTTATTTTGAATAATAATTTTTTAGTGAATATTAAATATGTTCATTGTGAAAGTCATTTTAGTTACACATCAAAAAGGAGATTTTTTAAATATTTAATGAGCTTGATAATATGTACTAGTCCATATTTAGACCACTTACTCGACGACTCGTTGATTCGGTGGGAGATTTAATGGATGTACGGGGGTGAGTTGGCAAAATTCTACTGCTCTAAATATTTTATGCTACCTGTTATTAAATGGCTGATTCCGAAATATTAATAGTTGCACACGATTCGATGATATAAAAGCAGGGTTGGAGAGTGACTTGTTAACAAGTTAAAATTAAGTACATAATTATTTAAAATTAAGTATAATGAAGAATTTAAAATTGAATATGAATAACAATTTAAAATTAAGTACATTATGCATCAAAATTAATCTTCTATATTCTACTTGAAAAAAAATTAATAAATTCAGATGTAGAATCATTTTAAAACAATTCATCTGAATTTTACCTAAAATAAATCTACTAACAAAGTACGTCAAGTAACAATTTAAAACTAAGATATTAACATAAAATATTTTACTCAAAAAAATTAATAAATTCATACAAATAATTATCTTAAAACGACTCATTTAAATTTTCCCCAAAATAAATCTAATTTGTCAAAGTCAAATAAGAGCAACCATTCCAAATAATTAATTACTTCCTCGTTCCAAATAAACTCCACCTCATTCTTAATTAAAAGCATTAATAAAAGACCTACGTACTTCCCGAGTTTCAATTATTTCATAACTTTCCCGTATTTTCAAAAGTCCCCATAGAAACTATGTCTATGGTGTTATCAATGGAAGGTCACAGACTCGACAGCCTTTGAAAAGCATCAGACCGTGACTTCATTACATTAAGGGTGCAAATTGAAATTAAAAATGAGAATCAAACCAGCAACACACACGCTGGAAGATGTTATATGAAACCTCGATTTCTTCCTCTCGTGTAACAGACAAATAAGTCCGCTTCGTTCACGTGGATTCAAAGATTCGAGTCCTCAAAGAATCTTCATTAACAATTCCTGGTGTAGCGAGTGAGTTAAATACCACAGACATTTGTCCGAGTACTTGCTCACCAATGGCGACGACGCTGCGGCAATTACTCTAATTAACCGAACGAAGTCGGTTGCAACTCGTAAAACTCTGTCTCGTTGTTTCAAAACGAAATTCTCTTCTCTGGTGAAATGAATCGGTCGGATAGAAAAAGACATAAAGTGATGTCAAATAGCACAGATGTCGAACTGTTGGCGCGTGAGATACAAAATGAAAGAAGTTCGCAAGGTTAATTAGGGACGTGGCGATTTGGGTATGTGAGAATTTTGGGTGGAGGGATTTGGGGGTGGAGGGATTTGGGGGTGGAGGGATTTGGGAATGGAGGTATTGGGGAAGGTAGGGATTTGGGAAGGTAGGGATTCGGGGGTGTGGGGATTCGGGGGTGCAAGGATTCGGGGGTGCAAGGATTCGGGGGTGCAAGGATTCGGGGGTGCAAGGATTCGGGGGTGCAAGGATTCGGGGATGTAGGGATTCGGGGGTGCAAGGATTCGGGGATGTAGGGATTCGGGGGTGCAAGGATTCGGGGGTTTAGGGATTCGGGGGTGCAAGGATTCGGAGGTGCAAGGATTTGGAGGTGCAAGGATTCGGGGGTGCAAGGATTCGGGGATGTAGGGATTCGGGGGTGCAAGGATTCGGGGGTTTAGGGATTCGGGGGTGCAAGGATTCGGAGGTGCAAGGATTTGGAGGTGCAAGGATTCGGGGGTGCAAGGATTCGGGGGTGTAGGGATTCGGGGGTGCAAGGATTCGGGGGTTTAGGGATTCGGGGGTGTAGGGATTCGGGAGTGTAGGGATTCGGGGGTGTAGAAATTCGGAAATGTTGGGATTCGGGGGTGTAGGGATTCGGGGGTGTAGAGATTCGGGGGTGCAAGGATTCGGGGGTATAGGGATTCGGGAGTGTAGGGATTCGGTGGTGTAGAAATTCGGAAATGTTGGGATTCGGGAATGTAGAGATTCGGGGGTGTAGAAATTCGGGAATGTAGGGATTCGGAAGAGCAGAAATTCGGGAATGTGGGAATTCGGGTGTGTAGAAATTCGGTAATACCCAGATTCGGGAATGTCGACACGCAGAAATATAAATATTCTCACATATAGAATTTTTTTTCAAATTTCACTATGGCACCTCAAAAATATAAAAACTCAAAGCCATACATATTCTCAAATATATACATGTATACATGTTATAAATACACATACGTATTTAGTATTATATATAATGATTTCGATAAGTACTCTTCTGAACACCAAGTTCAGCCTCTCCTTCAGCTCGTCAGCTGATTGACACCACTCACAGTGACTGTACAATAAATAATAATTTGACAAGCGACAACAGTGTAACGAAAAGTTCGTTCCTGTAATTTTAAATAATTCATGGTCGCACCGGAGTTTCTTTTCGGCTCGCGTGCAATGGACGCGTCAAAAACGATCAAGATCGGCATCACCAGCTACGTTTACAATAATTATGAACGTCACAGGACACGTGAATTGCTTCGAGAATCGACCGATCGAAACGTTTCGCAACTGGATCTGACAAACCCTCTAATTACGAGGAGAAAAGGGCTTGGCCGGTTGCCGCGGTCAATTTCGAAAAATGTCTTCAACACCGCCTATATTTGACTCGCAAGGCTATGAGAATTCGGTTAACAGCGGGAGAATTGTTTGAGATGAAACAAAGAAGAAATATGAATACTTAAAAAAATATACAAGAATGTATAGTACTTAAGAATTAAATAGATTTGTTAAATAACTGATAGATAACTGATTGAAATAGTATTTGTGTGTTGGTATAGTATGTTATAATATAGTACATCATATGATGTAGTATGTTATCATGCATGTGTTACATATGTTGCAAGTGAAATTTATGGTGAGATGTATTGGTATGGGTTGTATTAGATGCAGGTTGTATTTGATTAGTGTTGCATTTAGCAAGTGTTGTATGTGGTAAATGTTGTATTAGACACCTGTGGTAAATTCGATACACGTTAGAATTACCATACGTTGTATCCGACATATGTGTATTCTCCACACGCTGTATTTTCTACGCGTTGAATTTGCTACGCGTTGTATTCCCCACGCACTGTATCCTCTACGCGTTAGATTCCCCACGCGTTGTAATCTCTACGCGTTAGATTCTCCACGCGTTGTATTCTCTACGCGTTAGATTCCCCACGCGTTGTATTCTCTACGCGTTAGATTCCCCACGCGTTGTATTCTCTACGCGTTAGATTTGCTACGCGTTGTGTTCCCCACGCGTTGTGTTTCCCACGCGTTGTATTCTCTATACGTTGTGTTTCCCACGCGTTGTATTCTCTACGCGTTAGATTCCCCACGCGTTGTATTCTCTACGCGTTAGATTCCCCACGCGTTGTATTATCTACGCGTTAGATTTCCCACGCGTTGTATTCTCTACGCGTTAGATTCCCCACGCGTTGTATTTTCTACGCGTTAGATTTGCTACGCGTTGTGTTCCCCACGCGTTGTGTTTCCCACGCGTTGTATTCTCTACGCGTTAGATTCCCCACGCGTTGTATTCTCTACGCGTTAGATTCCCCACGCGTTGTATTATCTACGCGTTAGATTCCCCACGCGTTGTATTCTCTACGCGTTAGATTTGCTACGCGTTGTGTTCCCCACGCGTTGTGTTTCCCACGCGTTGTATTCCCTACGCGTTAGATTCCCCACGCGTTGTGTTCCCCACGCGTTGTGTTCCCCACGCGTTGTGTTCCCCACGCGTTGTGTTTCCCACGCGTTGTACTCTCCACGCGTTGTGTTCCCTACGCGCAGTACTCTCCGCGCACAGTACTCTCCACGCGCTAGATTTACCACGCGTTATGTTCCCCACGCGCCGTACTCTTCACGCGCTAGATTTGCCACGCGTTGTATTCCCCACGCGCTTACTCTTCTCACATTAAACTTGTCACGCACTGTATTCTCCATTCACTATATTCTCTACGCGTTAGATATACCACACGTTGTCCAACGTACGTTGAATTTCACCCTCCCTGAATTCATCACTCCTCAGATCTGTCACTCATTAAATTCAACACGTATCAAATTTATCACCCATTAATATCAACCACATTATACTTGCCCTCCCCCTGAATCCACACTCGTAACATCTTCTCCGCCACATATTAAATCACCACTCTAAACTTCGTTTCACCAATAAAACGTTAACCCTCAACAATTACCCTGTTAACCTAAACCCTTAATGTACCAGCCCATGTTATTTCTGCTGATTAAAGTCTCGCTAACTATAATTGCGCTTCACCTACTCCACCTTATGAGGTTATGCTCGGTATATAATTACGGCGCACCGAACAAAGGTAGCAAAAGAAAATCAATGAGCTAAAAGGTGTATTTTTTACCGGATTGTAAAGAAGCTTGCAACGCGGAAAGAATTTCTTCGCGGATCCACGTTTTACTTAATCAAACTGCACGCTGGCTCGTTACTAATGGATAGTGGCGAGCTCGAATGCTATAAAGTCGCCGGCTGCGTGTCATTTATTCATACCGAAACTCTGGGCTCGTGCATCGCAAACGGACATGCAAAGAGTTTTTACGTCAGACCGATGTATATCCATGAAGTAAGTCACTTTACAGATCGATATCGTGAAACGGAGCCGCATTTTGTAACCGCGAGCAATGATGGAAACTGCTACTATCGTTAACAAGTGTTGCCTATCATTTCTTTATTTGCTAATGCACTTTCACTTGGACAAATGGGACTTACGAAAGGTCTCATGAATTGTAGGATATTATTCAATCGATTCGAGTCTGATCGTGTAATTTTGTTAATAGAATGACGGGAGTTATGTACTTTCAGGGAAAGTTTAAATTGCTTTAAGTATGGGCTTTTTAGGAGTAGTATGGAGGGAATTATTCAATTTTGTGGATTTGTTTTTTGAGTTTAGCTGAGATTACTTATGTTTAGTAGTCAAGTTTCGTGAGAATGTTATTTATTTGGAATTAGGTTGGACTTACGTTAGATGCTTAGGCAGCTCCTGAAGATGCAGGACCCTGAAATCAGAGAGGCAACTGGTTATTACTGTGAACATGTTATTTACATTAATTTTTATATAAATTTCATCAAGGTTATTTTTAGATAATTTTTATAGATGTATTTGTTCAAAATCAATTGGATGATATTTATACAAATTTCATCAAGATCAGTTAGACAATTTTATACAAATTTTGTCAAGATTTGATTATTTTCAGTAAGATCATTTTCATGATTTTTATAGAAATTTTATTAAGATCATTTTGATGATATCAACCATATTTTATCAAGATCATGTTCGTGACTTTGCTACATATTTTAAGAAGAACACCTAAATGATTTTCATGCAAATTTCATCTAGATAATTTTGATGATATGTGAACATAATGTATACAAATAATTTTTATGATTTTTATATTAATTTTAGCAAAATGATTTTGAAGATAGCACTTATATTTGACTAAGATCATGTTCATAATTTTTATACATATTTTACAAAGATTACCTAAATGATTTTCATATAAATTTCACCAAAAATTTTGATGATATTTAAACATAATTTACCAATGATAATTTTGATGATTTTTAAAAAAGTTTTATCAAGATTATTTTGATGATTTCATCCATCTTTGATCAAGATCATGTTCATAATTTTTATACATATTTTACAAAGATTACCTAAATGATTTTCATATAAACTTCATCAAGATATCAGCAAGAATTTTGATAATATTTAAACATAATTTACCAATGATAATTTTTATGATTTTTAAAAAAGTTTTATCAAGAATATTTTTATGATTTCATCCATCTTTGATCAAGATCATGTTCATAATTTTTATACATATTTTACAAAGATTACCTAAATGATTT
The DNA here is from genome assembly GCF_050947335.1 of Megachile rotundata. NCBI lineage: Eukaryota > Metazoa > Arthropoda > Insecta > Hymenoptera > Megachilidae > Megachile > Megachile rotundata. Next base: position 19,443,123 of record NC_134983.1, read on the forward strand.
TCATATAAACTTCCCCAAAATTTCACCAAGAATTTTGATAATATTCAAACATAATGTCCCAAGATAATTTTGATAATTTTTATAAAAACTTCGCCAAAATCATTTTAATAATTTCATCCAAATTTGACCAGAATCATATTCATGATTTTGCTAGATATTTTATGAAGATCATTTAAATGCTTCATATAGGTAAAAAAATAAAAAATGTTCGAAGTAGAAAGTCATCAAAGCGCGGTCGCGTGGCAGTAAGGTAAAACACGTTCCACGTGTGTCACGCAATAATGAACCCGACTTTGCAAGCGACGGCCGGTTCATTGTCTCAACTCCGTAGTAGACGGGCCGCAGATTGCGAGTCCTCCTTTTATCGTACAGCCAGACTGTAATCGGATTAAGAGCAAAGGAGATTACTGCTTTTTAAATATCCCCGGTGAAATAATAACAAGGCTTAGGAATTCGAGGAGGACGGTGCTCGCGAGAGAGTCGACAGGCGGTCCACGGTGTACCTCTCTCCCGGTTTAATTCCCTAAATCGTAGCCGAGTGTAATTATAGCAACCGGAGGATAATAATTGTGTATTATCGATTATCCGGCACCGTCGCTCGTCGCTTCGAGTACGGGCCAATATATCCGTGGAAAGCGGTCCAAGTTATCGGGCGAACCGGTCTAATTATCGATCCTTATTAATTCAATTGATTTACGGGGCTTCGTCTCGCGACAAGGGAAACGGTGTAACAGATTTACCGACGATTAGAAACTGCTGATCAAACGGGCCACTTCGACGGTTCCTTTTCTTCAAATTAGAGTGATTATGTCTTTGTTCAATTGTTCTTTCTACTCTTATACTCTACTGAAATATTAATTATATTACTTTCATTATGAGTACTTGTATTCAAACTGCTGGTGTTTAGCTATTTATGTTGAGGTCCACGAATATTTTTATATGTAGATTGATTTATAAGATTTGTTTTTTTAGGCACTCTATACTGCATGACATTCAGGACATCAATGTACTCCATATTTACTTGTTTATGTTATAGAAGTCCTCAAAGTATAAACAAATGATTTACCCTGTGTTTATATACTTGTGACATTGGGATCATCAAGGTGAAAGCAAATCATGTACTCAGTATTTACTTGCTTATGACATTGAGATCAAGGTGAAAGCAAATCATGTACTCAGTATTTACTTGCTTATGACATTGAGATCAAGGTGAAAGCAAATCATGTAAATCCTAATAATAAAAAATACTAATGAACAGCAATAGCAATACCAGTAACACTACATATAGTTATATCACCAATGAATAATTATAACCGTATCAAACAATGTTCACTCACTAATAACCTAACCTAACCGCCAATAAAAATGTGAAAGAATACGAAAGAAGTTTGAGGGAGCCCTTCAACAGCACAGTCAACGTTTACCCTGTACTCTGGCGACATTTTACGATCGAAGTACGAAGTTATTATCTGATCGACGATTTTTAAAACGCATATTTCAATTAATCGAGCGATCGATAGGTGAATTAACAGTTCTCTAGACCGCTCGTAAAACAACGTTCTCGTTATCTCGATGAAGGCCAGGTGTGGCCTCGCGTCGGACGAAGGAAATAAAAAGAAAAGGACGTCGCGACGCGTCGTTGGGAAAAAGGAAAATCGTGGTGAACGTCGTGGATAAACGGGACCGGTGAGGATTGGAAAGCTGTGGAAACCGGGGGAAAAGAAAACTGGACGGCGTAAAAAGAGGAGCGACTCGAAATGTAACGAGCCGGAGACCAAGAAGAAACACGAAAAGGGAGTGGAACAGTAACGTTTGCAAACGGAGCGGGAACAAAAATGAAGGAGGAGAGTGTAGAAACTGCTTATAAATAGATTCTTGGATAATAGTGTTCGAATTGATTGAATTGGGTGTTAATAGGGTTGGGTGGAATTGTTGGAAGTTTGTTGGAAATGTTGTTGAGAGTATTAGAAGAGAAATCAATTTGATAAGTGTCTAATTTTAGGATTTCCACTATTTATTTATAACCTGAAATGTTTAACATTTGATAAGATATGCTGAGATGCGTATAATACAGGGTTTATATACATACCTACAGATTTCTAAGAATTTTTAAAACTACCCACTACATGACATTATGAAGTGTCACGCGAGAGGTGACTTAAGAGTTTTAGGGAAACCTAGTTTCGTCACGTCAGAAGTGGCATACAAAGTCACCTGTAGTGCGAATAGTCGGCATATGAGTGACACAAAATTGCTAAAACGATAAAATATGACCTATAGATCATCTTGTAGACTAAATCATCTATATCAAGATCAGAAACCCTACTGTTCAAGAACAACACAATCAAATACCGTAGGAATTGATTGGATGTCATGCAACTGACTACAGAAATAGCATCGAAACATAGACGCGAAGAGATAGAGATAGCGAAGAAATAGCGAAAATTCAAGAGGAAAAAAGAAAGAAGACAAAGTAGAGAAAAGCGTGGAAGAAAGCGTCGCAACCGGTGAAAGCGACGTTACCCTTAGGACACGCATTAAGCAGCTGGCAACTAGAGGACAGACCGTGACACGTGGCGCTCACGAAATGCCAGCGAACCGAGAAACGAGAGATCGACTGCTCGCGGCCAACAGGGACGATTAACGATAGCCTGCACGTCGAAACGTTGCCTTGTTAATGGCGATAATTCCGTTGCTCGTCGCCGTATGACTCGGCCGTTCTTCGAACGTGCCGTCCGGCCATTCGATCAGCTGCAGGTAGATCGAGAACAGACCGCCAGATAGAATCGTTGTTCGAGTAATTATCCGGGCACAGGTAACAATGACAGAGATCCTATGGACTGATCAACCGACGCCAACAAAGCCAACGATCGGTTTTGTGAAACTGTCTTGCCAGTCTGATACTCATCGGTTGTTTAATGCAATTACGGACGGTTTAACTCGTACTACTCGACGATGTTCATTAACTAGCCGTTAACTGTGGCATTGATTATTAAAGGCATTTTTGTCTTCTGCGGATTTTAAGCTAACTTCAATTGAGAAGTACAGGACGTTACTTATAACCCTTGTTTTTATAAAATCTTTATAAAAGCCTTGTCTTTATTAACAAATAAATCTGAAGTAATCTCTTGTCGTTCAAAATGTGAAGTGTTGGTATATTCATGTAATATGCTGTTTACAAGGTGTCTCCACTGAGGTTACCTAAATAGCTCGTTTGTTTTAAACCAATAATTTGAATTACATTGAAGTACCATGGAAGAAACATTTTTTACCCAGATATTTTTTTAAATATTTGACAAGGTGTCTTCACAGAGGTTACCTAAATAGCTCCTTTGTTTTAAACCAATAATTTGAATTACATTGAAGTACCATGGAAGAAACATTTTTTACCCAGCTATTTTTTTTAAATATTTGACAAGGTGTCTCCACTGAGGTTACCTAAATAGCTCCTTTGTTTCAAACCAATAATTTGAATTACATTGAAGGAGTACCATGGAAGAAACATTTTTTACCCAGGCATTTTTTTAAATATTTGACAAGGTGTCTCCACTGAGGTTACCTAAATAGCTCCTTTGTTTCAAACCAATAATTTGAATTACATTAAAGGAGTACCATGGAAGAAACATTTTTAACCAAGCTATTTTTTAAATATTTTTCAAGGAGTCTGGTTGTTTGTTTCTTTAAAACTAGTTCAAAGTATACTTTCATTAAGACAGCAGCTACATCAGATTTTGAAGTAGCAATTGTTCTCATTGAAATTCGTTTATTTTCTCCATGTGATCAGAACATGAGTTCACATAACAACTACTCCACGATGATCATAGTCTAACACAATTACCACTTGAAGTTACCTGTAGTCATCTAAAGTGAAACTCAAGACCAACTGATGTTAAGCAAGTCACATCATTCAGTCACAGAATCCAAATAGATTAACCATACTGTTAATCTATAATATATACTCATTTGTGTGAAAGCATATCGCAATTGAAAGATCAAACGCGTGAAATATCAATTACGAGGTATCTGATCGGAACGGCTAATTAATATAGCGATTAGTGGCTACTTAAAATTATGTAAATACCGGGTGCGAGTCATTAGGAGAAAGCTGTCGGACAGCGAGGTGAAACGAGCAGTACGTGGCTATCAATTACCGAGCGTTCATTCGTCGCGCTAATAACAAGGAACGACGTCGACGACGACACGAGGGATCGTTTAATGATACATTTCCAGGACGTCGCGACGTTCCCCGTGGCGATTACGATAACCTTCGCGGTGTAACCAGCTGACAATTGCAGTCAGCAATTATTCACAGCTGGGATAAAGAGAGCCTCAAGGACACTGGCCCCTTATCGATTCGAACCCCGAAGACGGAGAGCTGGATCCGTGATTCGATTACACTTCGTTTCGCGCTCACCTCGAGCTTTTTGTTGCTTCGTTTGTCGCGATAACGAGTTGAAAGTTAATTACCGCTGCAACGAAGGGCGCTTACCCAGGAAAGTTTCAAGTTTTGCTCCTGTTTCGCCACACATTCGGTAAAACAACCGAAAGGCAAAACCGAAAGGCATTTCAGTTTTCTTATTAAGCCTTGAAAAACTTGGGAGAAAAATAGTAATGGGGGAAAAAATGGTTGCTAACGAATTGATAGCTGCGATGTGAAAAGGCAAACTCTAATACTACGACATCGATGATAATTTATAATATTAGCGATAACTGATAGCTCGATAATGTTACCTCGAGTTCGAAGTCATTTTACAGGAACGATATTCATAAATTAACGTGCTGGGGTAATGATGTGCTATTAAATGGACATCCTTCATTCAATCTGGCATGAAAGGTTATCCAACCTCCAAATAGCCGAACCCATCAAATTCCAAAGATGTCAGTAAACTTTTTTAGAAACGGAGGTTGAATTGAAATTAAAAAAAAAATATTTCATAACAGCCCAATCCTTCATGAATGAAACAAAACAGAATTTAGCTAAATCGGTTGAGTAGTTTCCGAAAAAAAAATTCGTAAGTGAAGTCTGTTTATAAATTAATACAGGGTGTGTCACAACTAGTGTTCTTCTGACTGGTTTTCCTTAAAATTTTTCGTTATTATAAAACAGATGGACGAAGTCACAAAAAATATTTTATAACAGCCCAATCCTTCGTGAATGAAACAAAACAGAATTTAACTAAATCGGTTGAATAGTTTCTGAGAAAAAAATTCGTAAATGAAGCCTGTTCATATATTAATACAGGGTGTGTCACAGCTAGTGTTCTTCTGACTGGTTTTCCTTAAAATTTTTCGTTATTATAAAACAGATGGACGAAGTCACAAAAAATATTTTATGACAGCCCAATCCTTCGTGAATAAAACAAAACAGAATTTAGCTAAATCGGTTGAGTAGTTTCTGAGAAAAAAATTCGTAAATGAAGCCTGTTCATATATTAATACAGGGTGTGTCACAACGAGTGTTCTTCTAACTGGTTTTCCTTAAAATTTTTCGTTATTATAAAACAGATGGACGAAGTCACAAAAAATATTTTATGACAGCCCAATCCTTCGTGAATAAAACAAAACAGAATTTAGCTAAATTGGTTGAGTAGCTTTCGAAAAAAAAATTTGTAAGTGAAGCCTATTTTCGCAAGAATGGGTAAAAATTGCAAACTTTGAAGGCTTGTTCCTTAACAAATTTGAAGCCGGTAAAATGATGACTTACACCCCCCTAATTTCCCATGGACTACATATTTTGATTAGAACAAAATGGTGACATCCAGAAGTGATCGATTTGACCCAGCAGCAATAACCGGCCCTGTAATATTTACATATAAAAATAGAGGTGGACGAAAACTGAAGGGTGATCGCTTCAATCGTGCAATAGAAGAAAGAAAGGTGTTCGTCCATTGTACAAAGTGACTCATTCTCGATGAAATTTCGATCCTCGACCGTGTTATGCCATCGGATGAAATTACGAAAGTTTGTTAGGAGTGTCCGGATATCATCCGTCGCGTCACTGTTTCGACCAAAGCGAAACAACAGTCGAATCGATCGAACAAACAACGAAGACGATCGCGACACACAGAGAGAATCGCGAAAAACGAGCGAAACGAATCGAGACGGACGCGGTGCAAAGCCTGGTTCGAAGCTTATTTGTAAACTAGACTGCCAGTTTGTCCCAGTTTCGCGGACAAAAATTCCAATAAGTTGCTCGCCTGCCCGAATGAAACGCCTACGCGTATATCTCCCCCTTTAAAAAGTAATTTCGAGCCGCGTACCATCCGATGGAAACTTCGAATTGTTATGGATACAGCGGAGAAAGGAGGAAGAGCACGCGAGCTATCTGAATACGGGACCGTTAAATGCGTGCGCTCGGGGCTCTGGATCGGTTTCTTTGATAGGAAGAATCGATTACTGAGCAAAGTATGTTCTTTGAAAATTTAGGTGCTGAGATAAATACATGTTATCAAGGTAACGGACAACGAGAATATATTTTTAATAAAACAATAAGAACAATAACAACAAGAAGATATTTTTAATGAAGCAATGAGGAGAATGATAACAATTAGAATATATTTTTAACAAAGCAATAAGGAGAATGATAACAACAAGAATATATTTCTAACAAAGCAATAAGGAGAATGATAACAATTAGAATATATTTTTAACAAAGCAATAAGGAGAATGATGACAACAAGAATATATTTTTAACAAAGCAATAAGGAGAATGATAACAACAAGAATATATTTTCAACAAAGCAATAAGGAGAATGATAGCAATTAGAATATATTTTGAACAAAGCAATAAGGAGAATGATAACAACAAGAATATATTTTCAGCAGAACAAGAACGAGAACGATAACAAATTAACATTAGAAAATGAGAGAATTTGATACTAAGGAAATTGGAGAAATGGACAGTTGGAAATATAGAAAATAGAAATATTGAAAAATTATTAACTGGAAGATTAGAAAATTAGGAAGTTGAAAAATTGAAGAATTGAAGAATTGAAGAATTGAAGAATTGAAGAATTGAAGAACTGAAGAACTGAAGAACTGAAGAACTCAAGAACTCAAGAATTGAAGAATTGAAGAATTGAAGAATTGAAGAATTGAAGAATTGAAGAATTGAAGAATTGAAGAATTGAAGAATTGAAGAATTGAAGAATTGAAGAATTGAAGAATTGAAGAATTGAAGAATTGAAGAATTGAAAAATTGAAGAATTGAAAAATTGAAAAATTGAAAACTTGAAAACTCAAAAAATAGAAAACTAGGAAACTTGAAAACTCGAAAACTTGAAAACTCGAAAACTAGAAAACTAGAAAACTAGAAAACTAGAAAACTAGAAAACTAGAAAACTAGAAAACTAGAAAACTAGAAAACTAGAAAACTAGAAAACTAGAAAACTAGAAAACTTGAAAACTCGAAACCTAGGAACCTAGAAAACTTGAAAACGCGAAAACTTGAAAACCCGAAAACTCAAAAACTTGAAAAATGAAAAAACTGCATCCTTAAATGATTAAAGCTAAAAAGTAGTAAACCTACAAACTCACAAAATGCATCGATACAAAAAGCCCTCACAAAAACAAAATAAGAGAATCGCAAGTAAAATTGACGGGAATAATTCGGTACGGGGGTGAAAGAAAAGAAGACGTAGTGGAACAGCTATAGGTGAAAATAGCTATAGAGAATGCGGCCAACCGACCCCTACCTCCACCACTACTTAACTAGATGAATTCAATATCTCGGAATAAATACATTGATAAATCAGCCACTCCGCTAAAAGCTTACTTTACTTTGGCTAGCTGTTGCGGCCGCGCGCAAACAACACGCTCGTGTGTGGGTACGTCCATTCAGCGGTGGAAAGGCGTGTACACACGCTTACAAATGCATGTGCTCACGGACGGACACTCACACGAACACACTGTGTACGAACATGATGAGAAAGAGGTATACAGGGAGGAACTGAGAGGGAGCAGGAGGAAAACACGATACAGGGTGTTTTTGTTGTGATTGATCAAATTTTTTGATGATGCTTGTAACAATAAGTTGTTTCTGTGAGGAAAAGGAGGATATTCTTGAAGTTGGTAATTTTTTTTTAGATGCACAAGTTACTGATTCTTTAAATTTTCTAATTTCCACATTTCTAAATTGGCAGGTTGATTGTTGAAATTATTGAATTTGGAGTTTATTGATTTTTGGATTTTACTATATTCATTTCAAGTTTCTCAATTTCCCAATCCATAAATTTCCAAATTCTTACATTCTCAAATGCCAAAATTCCTAAGTTCCTATATTTCCAAATTCTTCTATTCTCAAATACCAAAATTCCTAAATTCCAAAATTTCCAAATTCTTCCATTCTCAAATATCAAAATCTCTACATTTCCAAAATTCCTAAGTTCCTATATTTCCAAATTCTTCTATTCTCAAATACCAAAATTCCTAAATTCCAAAATTTCCAAATTCTTCCATTCTCAAATATCAAAATCTCTACATTTCGAAATACTAAAATTCCCACCCATCAAAATCCCTAAATTCCCAAGTTTCAAAATTCTGAAATTCTCAACCATTCCAAAGCTCCTAAAGCTCCCACCTTCCAAAGCTCCCAAACGTCCAAAATTCCCAACTTCCAAAACGTCAAAATTCGCTATATTTCCCTGCAGATACTCTTCCTCCCCAACGCAAGATATCCTTGCGATGCACGAGCAAAGTTTTACTTATAGTCCATAAAGAATCCTGTTTGTTCCTAGCCCAGGTTATCTAAGAAAAACTATTTGCCTGAGGGATTTAGAGCGTTTCGATCCTTCATCCACGAATCCTTCACCGCCGAGGAGGAACAACTGATCCTAGCGAAACGTCATCTCGCCAAGAGTAATACACCACGCAAATAAAACTTCATTCTTGCCGATTGTCCGTCGACCTATTCGCTTCTAACCAATTCTGCAGATGGACGAGGCATCGATCGGTTGGCGCGAGACACATTTAAATCACTGCCGCAACTATGCCACCAGACTGAGTCAAATTCACTTCTTGGACACAGTGATACAGTTCACTTATACTGTTGGGAATACTAATGATTGTTTACGTCACTTAATATTGCTGACGCTGCGTGTATCTTGCTTTGCAGCTACTCAAAAATTTATTTATTGAGACTGTAGTCATCTGAAGTCAAACTCATTTCTTAGATACAGACCACTGATCCTTATTGGGAATCCTAATGATTATTTACGTCACTTGCTACTTCTGACACAAATATCTGATAGATGAACACATCTCGCTTACAGTTACTCAAAAATTTATTTATTGAAACTGTAATCATCTGAAGTCAAACTCATTTCTTAGATACAGACCACTGATCCTTATTGGGAACCCTAATGATTATTTACGTCACTTACTACTTCTGACACAAATATCTAATAGAGGAACACATCTAGCTTTACAGTTACTCAAAAATTTATTTATTGAGACTGTAATCATCTGAAGTCAAATTCATTTCTTAGATGCAGTCCACTGATACAGACTACTGATCCTTATTGGGAATCCTAATGATTTACATCACTTACTACTGCTAATGCATACATCTAACAAATGAACACACATCTCGCTTTTTAGTTGCTCAAAAATTTATTTATAGAGAATAACTGAACATACACCCATCTAGGAAGCAGACTAGTGTGTAACCTTCAGAGAGTGTCCCTTAAAAGGATCATATATTGATAGTTACACCACTCGATATCGGTTCAAAAATTTGTAACGTTGGTCGTGATCTTCCGGGCCAGCTTGACCCTTTTAGGGGGCGGCAGGAAACTCCATCAGACCCGTTAGTTATTTATAGACAGGTAAATTATTCCCGTAAAAAATATCGATTTCCAAGAGGAAAATGCCCAGCCCCAAAGATTAATCACTGGTATTATGGGATTAAAAATAAAACGTGTTTGTTACTGAAACCATTTTATGATTTTGTTTCTGATTTTTTGGTTAATCAATTGTAAAGTGAAATTGTTCAAATGGTTAATAATATGTCAATGTTCTATATTATCATAAAAGTTACACTGATGTTCACACTGTCATACAAACAAGGTTTCGTGAATGAAAATTATTTAACGCTTTAATGGCCTACGCAGTCAAATGTTGTCAGGCTTTGAAAATATTTTTTAAGAATTTAAATAAACTTTATATATAAATTTACAAAATAATTCAGCACGTGCATACACATAAAACAAATGAAAATACATTTAATAACACATATGACACATTTAATACAACGAATTTAATATTTTCTTTAGTGCAATAATTTTAATGCAACCACCTCAATACACACATGTGAGCAGCCATTAAAGTGTAAATAGTATATGAAAGATTACTATCACTGGTCTTGTGAAATTATAGGAATGATTGTACCGTTAACTTGCACAGTAACACGAACGTTTCAACCTTCGTTTACCAGGATTGAAGTTGAAACTAACTTACGGCGTGATCGAGCGACTGGTTATTAGCCGCGTACCGTAGCGAACAATTTATAATAAGTAGCTAACTAACTTTGACGAGTCTGTCGATTGATTACGATCGAGCTTTGTGATATAATAATTAGAAAGTTCGGAAAAAAGCGAGACAATGTGACCGACGGATAAACTTTTGTTTCGATTAGCAATCGCGGTTCGAATAAGCATTCGATAATTTTGTAATATTTTTTATTGTGTAAATATCTGTGGAGTCTCGTTTTCTTTGTTTGGCATATTTATATTCAGAAAATATATACACACTATTTATAATAACTGGAAATTTATTATATTAAAATGTAGTACCATTTTGAAATTTTAAATAAATATAGGAAAATATATTTGCAAAGTGTAGAACAGAATACAAATATAAATAATAGAAATAAATATAAGGAAATACTAATAAAAATTCATCAAAAGTATTGATATTATGAATAATGAACAAAGGTACTAATATTAAAAATATTAATATTGAAATTCATATGAATATTGAAATTAATGTTTAAATATTAAAATAATACTCTCAAAAATATTATCAACCACTTTAACTGGATTAACTGTTAAAAAAATATCACTTTAACTATATTAATGATCAGCACCATACAACATAACCTAAAAAACCTAAGATACAAAGAAACCTAAGAAACCTACAACATAACCTAAACAAAGAAAAATACCAAAAATCTTATTCCAAAAAATGCACAAATTTCCACAGTGCTCAACTAATAAAAATTAGTCCCCGCCAAAGAGCAAATTACTCAAATGAATAACAAACGAACCAGAGGGTTGACGAGCGTTTTAAAAGGGTTGAAATAAATTCAGGGTGGCTATGTTCGCAAGGAATAAAACGCATTCTCGAGTCAGATTCCTCGAATCTTTCCGCGCAAGCGGTTCAAATCGTTCATCCCCCATAATTCGAGCAAGTGGCTCGAGGTTGGAGGGCGGTTTAAAGACTGATTAAAGAAAAATCCGCAACTTGTTGAACGTCTTAAATATTCATCCACCGATGTAGCATCTACTTAATAACTGGTGTTGCCGACGTCCCACGGAGCAACCATCGTTGCAGCCGCCTCTTTTTCTCACCCTTCTGCCACGTTCCACCCTTTACCGCCCCCCGTCCACCATCTTCCAAGATCCATCGTCTCCGGAGGCCGCGACGACGAGCAAATGAAATCCGCTAAAACGTTTTCTTAGCGGTATCGCCCGAGCTAAAAGCTAAAAGCGCTTTTAAATTCCGCCAACTCCATCCCCCTGCTATCCCCTCTAACGTCCATCCTCATCCCCTTTTTTCTGACAGACTGTGCCGCTTTCCCGCGTCACACTGTTGGACTGCGACGAGTGGTTATTTTCGTTAACTTGTTTTACTCGCGTCGTGGTTTTCTCTGTTAGCTAACTGAGGTTACAATGAGTTAGGTCGCTAACTGAGGTCACTCTGAGTTAGGTCACTCAATGCTTAGGGTGTAATTTCCAGGGTGTAACGCACTTTAACTTTGTAACGTTACGAGAATCACACGATTTAATTTTATATGGGTTGGTATTCATTATTTGGTTTTATTTGAAATAACATTCTACCCCTTGCAGGTGTTTCGTGAGGTAATCTTCAGCTGTTTTACTCAAATTTTTAAGCTCCCTCTTGGAGTTCAAGTCCAGTTATAATTTGTGTGATCAAAGGTGTAATACCAAAATATAACTTGAACGATAGACTTCAAAGAAATAATTTTAACTTTCTATGTTTTAATATTGGAGCTGTGGTGGACGCATCTGATGCATCACTGACGCACCTGATGCGTCACTGACGCACCTGACAAAGTGCAAAGAGGTGACCTAAAGCTGTAGCGTAACGTGATAAACATAGAGTAATAGTTGCATAGGTAGTTAACAGATAGAGTTAACAAATAAATAATAGTGGATAAAAGAGGAACAACAACTTCCAAAGAATTCATTGAACTATTCAACCAGAAAGTTGCTAACATCAGAAGTACCTTTGTGTCCAAAGGCTAAATTGTATCCCTCTCCTGTTCAAGGTGAAATATTTAATGAAAGTGGAGATTAAAATAGTTAAAATCTTGTGCTACAAATATTCCAAGTGCAAAGGTGACTAGTAAATTGCAAACTAAACTTGAAGATTAGAAAATTTGACAATTAGACATTTTAGAAAACTTAAAAAATTTAACAAATTTTGAAATGTGGCTGATTTCTCCCAGCAACATATCTCTCAAAAATATATTTCAGGTACAAATAGCTTTGAAGACCTTGTTTAACAAATGCATCAATAAATTAGAGGTTCGAAGTCCGTCCACATGTCGATAGAATACATCGAGTAGCAGGACACCTGTCCCGATCCACGCGCTTGAAGAAAAGCAATACGATTTCGCGTTGCAAGGTTTCTTCGAGATGGACGATCCATTTCGAAGAGCGTTTTGTTAAAACGAAGTCGAGCCGCGCCTAATGGGACTGGTTGGTTGGAATTCGCGATAAATCAACGCTTCTCGGGCAACCGGGAAGTGGCGCTTGTTGCATGTTCGCATTAAACGCTTGTAAGAGTATTATTTGGATTTGTATGCGTGCATCATTCTGACCGCGAGTGTTGTTTTCTGATATATTAGATCCCTTAATGACACCACTTGCTTTCTATTTTTATTTTCTCGCGTGATTTACGGTATCCATTACTATTTACCGGTCGATGATTTATCATTTTACGGTTATTTGTGGAACTGAAGATTTTCGGAAAAGTTTATGGGAGGAACGTTCAGTTTTTTGTCGATAAGTTTGCGAGTTTTTAGTTTATCAAATTTATACATTTTTAGTAGGGGACGTTTTTAAAATTTTAGGTTAGTGAGCTGACAAATTTTCTACTGATCTGATTTTTAAATTTTTTGTTCATAAAATTTACAAATTTTCAGTACAATTAAATATTCAATCAATTCAAATATCCTAACTACATCCTACGAAGTTTCAGTATCGAGTCTAATCCATCGCTGCCATCTTAACACCAGATTCAAAGAACACGTCAAAATGGCGGACCTAAGATCTCCCATCTCCAATTACGAAAATTAAAAAGCTTCTTCCAAAATATATATATTAACCAACAATGTCACTCTATAAGTCTACTAACTATAATAACTAAATCTCCACTATAACATCTCATATTAAACTAACATCCCTTACTTTTAAATATCAGTTAATCGTCCGTAAATCTAGGTACAACATCGACGATAAAAAGATAGGTTCGAAAGAGTAGAAATCTAAGGGATGAAAAAAAAAGGAATAGAAACGAAGAGCGAGTTAAAAGGGACGAAGGAGAGAGAGGGAAAGAAGAGAAAGAAGTTAAGTGGGTGCACCTACGCTCGGTAAAACAGACCGGTCTCCAAATTGAAGCTGGCAGCGGTCCAGCCTAATGGAGACTCTTAGCGTAATTAAACGTAAACACATTCGAGGCGTCACGCTAATCTGAATGCTTATCAAGGTCCGGCGGTGTTGCCTCAGGGCCGTGTCTACCTGCTCTGTTCATCCTTGAGAGTAGGACGGGAGCAAAGCGGGGAAAGGGTGTCCGAGGCCTAACCTTCGCCTGGCATTTGCGCGAAAATCGCCTGTCTCTTGCGTTATCGCGTTATTAACCGAACGATGTTTCTATTATCCTTTGATGTATTTGCCAAGAGTGTAGATAACGTAAGCTGATTATTTTATATCGTTTATGATCTCGATTTATGTTGCATGGGAAAGATTATGAGATGGGGGGGATTTGAAGGTTTCTTGATTTGAGGATTTTTAGGGAGGTTAGAGGGAGGTTTGAGGGAGGTTTTTTTGGGAGGTTTGAGGGTAATGGTGATGGTACGTTTGAGGGTGATAAGGATTTCTGAATTCGTAGATTTGGAAATCACCAATTTTCTAGGTTTTTAGAAAAATTTAAAATCTCAAGTTTTGGAATTTTAGTAACACATTTCTGAATTTCCCCATTTTCAAATATTTTAATTTTCAATTTCCAAACTTACAAGGTCCCGAATTCCTAGATTTCTGAAATTTCAAAAGTTCCCAAAATTCACAAAATTCATAAAATTTCCACAATCCCCAAATTTCAAAATATTTGCAAAATTTCCTAAATTCTCTAAATTCCCAAATACCCCAAATTTCTCTAAATCCCCTAAATTCGCTAAATTTTCAAAACCCCTGAATTTCCCTAAATTCTCTAAATTCCCTAAATTCTCCAAATTCCCCAAATTTGCAAAACCCTCAAATTTCCCAAAATTCCCAAGATTCCTAAAATTTCCTAAATTTCCAGAGTCGTCAAATTTCCTTAAATTCCTTAAATTCCCAAAAATCCCAAGACTCCCAAAATTTCCTAAATTTCCAGAGTCCCCAAATTTCCCAAAATTTCTTAAATTTCCAGAGTCCCCAAATTTCCCTAAAATCCCAAAATTTCCAAAACCCCCAAATTTCCCAAAATTTCCTAAATTTCCAGAGTCCCCAAATTTCCCTAAAATCCCTAAATTTCCAAAACCCCCAAATTTCCCAAAATTTCCTAAATTTCCAGAGTCCCCAAATTTCCCTAAAATCCCTAAATTTCCAAAACCCCCAAATTTCCCAAAATTCCCAAAAATTCCCA
Organism: Megachile rotundata; assembly: GCF_050947335.1. Lineage (NCBI taxonomy): Eukaryota > Metazoa > Arthropoda > Insecta > Hymenoptera > Megachilidae > Megachile > Megachile rotundata. Next base: position 19,458,210 of record NC_134983.1, read on the forward strand.
AAATTTCCTAAATTTCCAGAGTCCCCAAATTTCCCTAAAATCCCTAAATTTCCAAAACCCCCAAATTTCCCAAAATTTCCTAAATTTCCAGAGTCCCTAAATTTCCCTAAAATCCCTAAATTTCCAAAACCCCGAAATTTCCCAAAATTCCCAAGATTCTCAAAATTTCCTAAATTTCCAGAGTCCCCAAATTTCCCTAAATTTCCAAAACCCCAAAAATTCCCAAGATTCTCAAAATTCCAAAAATTCCCAAGAACATCTAAAAATAAACCAGCAGAGTTCACCCGATTCCGACTTCCTCAAAAAGCACCAAATCGCAGATATCGCATTTCAAGAGATGAAAATTGTTTTCCCTGGAAACAATATCTGTGCCGGAAAAAAAATGTTGGCCATATCCAAAACGACGAAGCTTCCATTAAACCCAGTTTTTTTTTTTTGCCCGACGAACAATAACGTTTACGCGAATCGAGATGATAATTTCGAGCAACTCACCCCGTACGTCGCTCGGCGAAGCACTTAAAGGCCTGTTCGTTCTGTCCCGCCATTAACCCAAATTAGTCTCGCAGGCTGCGGCTGTACCTTTAAATCCCTCTCGAAAGAAGAATCCCCCGCTAAATACACCTTGTGCATACCCGTCGCTTACAAATCAAACGGAACGGCTAAAGTGTTCCGTGGATATCGACGAGGCTCGCGGGCGGAATCGTCGAATCCTATTTTCAGCGATCGATATCGAGTCGGTCGCAAGAATAAAAGCTCCGCGGCGAAATGAGCCACGAGGAGGCGAGGGGAAGTTCGGTTAGATGGAGTTTGTCAATCGGTTAGAGCGACGCGGTTAAGTGGTTAACACAGGTTTAAGATTAGAGAGTGAAAGCGGCGATTTAAGAGCTGTCGTTCGCCGCTAAGATGTTTTCATTAGCGGAGGCTGCTTCAACAGCCACGCGAGTTAATTCGATCTCTTAACGCCGCCGCTCGGTTTCCTGCAAATTAATTCAACGACACCTTTTTATGCTCGACCAGGTGTCGGGGAAAAAGGATATATGCCGATTTCGATCATTAGCTTATTTCCTCTAAATTGATGCTGTTTAGTCGATGGAATTTATTGATAATGTAACGCTTCTGGTTTTACCGATTTTTTCTGCAACCATGAGAGTGTTTACGCAATTAAAACTTTCATTTGTATTTATTCTTACAGTACTTTCAATTATAAGAATGAGGACAAGTATCAGTGTTGATAATAGTGAAAGTTAAAATGTCACTTTCTGTACTACAATAAAATTGTCTTTATGAATATGTAAATTTCTGCTAATTTAAATAAATACTTCACTATTTTTACTTTACAGATGCAGTCAAAACCACCCATCTCATAATCTTTGCAAAAAAAAAAATAATAAAAAAATTGCAGTTTTCAATTCTAGTCATCCTTCAATAAAACAAAATGAAAGAATTTATCTTCCAAAAGTATCTTCCTAAATTATTATAAATTTTCATGCTTGAAAAAAGAAGCAAATTTAAAAAAGATCTATCATAGCAACGATCTGAATTTCGAGCGACGTTTCATGATTAAAAGCTGTTAAAACCATTTCCGTATCCGTCGTAAATTCGCCAATTTCTTGAGAAACTATTTCGCAGGTGAACGATGAATTTTTCAGCAACATCTCGTTCGGCAATTTGCAGCAATTCTGTAACGTAGAAGGTAGACGTCGGGAAGTATCGTAGAAACACGTGGAGACCGTATCCGTGTGAAGTGTAATCAAGATTCCAACGTGTTCGTAGAACAGGGATGCTTTTTGGCAAGCTTCCCTCACGGCAAATGAGTTAAACGAGCTTATACTTTATAGTGCAAATGATCTCGGCAATTTCCGTACATCAGCACAAGAATGATGCAAAATAACTGGCAAAAACGTAATAAGGCTTGTATCGTCGACAATATTGCTTCGTTCTTTGTTTCTTTATACTTTTCTTTACGCTGTATTGCGACATCTTTTACTATGATTTCGGAAACATTTTAATTATGTGCATGATTAAAGTTACCAGTACTTATCAATAACATTATTGATATTATTAGTGTCTATCAATAAAACATTCAAGATGTCAAAATTCATCAATGAAGCTTCATTATCAACATCCATAAACAGCATCATGAAAATTATGAGCATTTATCAAGAACATTATCAACGTTATCAATGAAATTTCATTATCAACATCTATCAACATCCTCATCAAAGTTGACAACATTTATCAATAACATTATCAACATTATCAATGAAATTTCACTATCAACATCTATCAACAGCCTCATCAAAGTTACCAGCATTTATCAATAACATTATCAATATCATTATTGTCTATCAATAAAACATTCATGATATCAACATTCATCAATGAAACTTCATTATCAACATCCATAAACAGTATCCTGAAAATTATCAGCATTTATCAACAACATTATCAATGAAATTTCACTATCAACATCTATCAACAGCCTCATCAAAGTTACCAGTATTTATCAATAACATTATCAACATCATTATTGTCTATCAATAAAACATTGATGATATCAGGATTCATAAATGAAATTTCATTATCAACATACATCAACAGCCTCGTCAAAGTTACCAGTATTTAGCAATAACATTATCAACATCATTATTGTCTATCAATAAAACATTGATGATATCAGGATTCATAAATGAAATTTCATTATCAACATACATCAACAGCCTCATCAAAGTTACCAGTATTTATCAATAACATTATCAATATCATTATTGTCTATCAATAAAACATTCATGACGTCAAAATTCATCAATGAAGCTTCATTATCAACATCCATAAACAGCATCATCAAAGTTATCAACACCTATCAATAATATTATTGATATTATCAATATCTATCAATAAAATGTAGATGATAACAGAATTCATCAATGAAATTTTATTATGAACCTCCATCAACAGCATCATTGACGTCATCAGCACATATCAATAACATTATAGATATTGTTATTGAATAAACATGATATAATCAAAATGATGAACAGTATCCACAAAACAAAAGGTAACAGCACTCGATCACAGAGTCCGTTGAAAACGCTCGAGAAAATGGTGGTCTGGTCAATCAATCGAGCAAATAGAGAAAGCCTGAGAGAAGCGGGACGATTCAAAGCCAGTTGAATCCATCGATGCTAATCGGAAGTTCCGAGTAGCTTCGATCAGCCACGGTATCGATAGAAAACAAACCCTCCCCGTATAGTCCGGTCTATCCCTCTTAAGATCGAGACACGAGGCTGGCTGTCCAAACAAATGAAAGCTAATGGAAGGCGCAAGGCCTACTGTCTACGACCTCTTGTTCGACGAACGATCGACCAACGATCGATCGATACCGCTTTTCAACCTACCTCGACGCTCGAACACCCGATGCAATAATTGCGCGGTGCAAATAGCAAAGGGAGAATACAGAAAGGGCTTGTTTTGCTTCCAGGAAAGTTACCAGACGCCTGAATTTTCTACGAAACAAAAGACACTGAGGGAACGGATCTAACGGTACTCGATGGGATTCATAGATCGGAATCGAGGTTAACTGTGATCTTTTACGCTTTTATTTTCTGGGAGCTATTGTTTTTAATGGGGAAAATTGATTCTTGGTATTAGGGAATTTAGGGATGGGAGAATTTCTTGGGATGCGAGTTTCTGGATTTGAGGATTCAGGGTTTGAGAGTTTAAGGATTTGGGATTTTGGGAAATTGGGAAGTTGGGAATTTGGGGGTATGTGGAATTCGGGGATTTGAGAATTTGGGGGATGTGGCATTTGGGGTATGTGGAATTCGGGGATTTGAGAATTTGGGGGATGTGGAATTTGGAGTATGTGGAATTTGGGGTATGTGAAATTTGAGGTATGTGGAATTTGGGGTATGTGGAATTTAGGGCATGTGGAATTCGAAGATTTGAGAATTTGGGGGATGTGGAATTTGGGATATGTGGAATTTGGGATATGTGGAATTTGGGATATGTGGAATTTGGGATATGTGGAATTTGGGATATGTGGAATTTGGGATATGTGGAATTTGGGATATGTGGAATTTGGGATATGTGGAATTTGGGGTATGTGAAATTTGGGGTATGTGAAATTTGGGGTATGTGGAATTTGGGGCATGTGGAATTCGAAGATTTGAGAATTTGGGGGATGTGGAATTTGGGATATGTGGAATTTGGGGTATGTGGAATTCGGGGACTTGAGAATTTGGGGGTATGTGGAATTCGGGGATTTGAGAATTTGGGGTATATGGAATTCGGGGATTTGAAAATTAAGAGTGTGTAGAATTTGGGGATTTTCGAATTTGGGGTCTGAGCTCCAAACCACCTTAACAATTCACAAATTCCTCAACCAAAAAATCTGCCACTTTAATCAGAAAATAAAACTAGCAAAACGACTCGGTGAGAAGAACGTTGCTTCGTTTTTGCAAGGTTTCAAGCAGACGAGGATGCTGATGTCGTTTTTAGCGAGAGCAAAGCGATAAAACGCGGAAAGTAATCGAGCGTCCGTCACAAGCTAATGTTCCAACAACCTCGAGTTAGCTTGGTCACCGAATACACACGGCGCATAATGTGTCCAAGACGTGGCCGTGATAAATTACGCGGCTGAACTTGCTAAGGTTCGGCCACATTCCGCGATCTTGCTGGGACGCTTTTCAGCCTGTTTAAAGAATCTCGCCAACGTAGACGTAATGCACTGGTTGATTAAGGTGAGCTGTGTTATTGGCAGCTTCAATAAATTACTGCCACGCGAATATCGCGGTAAAGGGATCTCGGTTTGAGATCGTTCTTTGCGGACGACTGTTGCTTCCGATGCTTAAGGGTTTATTTACACTAACGACACTTTCTTACGATCGTGAACGAGGTCCTTTGTTAGTATTTATGGTAATCAAGGTTCAAATGATGGTATAATATTTTTAATTTGACTGGAAAAAGTTGGAAAATTATAACAAATAATATATAAGTGTCGTGACAAAGGCTGAAGAAATCTGATTTCAACGCAACCCCCCAAAATGATTTCATATTTCTAATTTTTCTTATTTCAAGATATTTAGACATTTTTACGTTTGTTTCAATTTTATTTAAGTTCCATGTTATCTGGATCTTCTTATCATTCCTCCCACCATCTCTTTCACCTATAAATCAACCGAGAAGCACAGTGTTACACCTCAAGTAGATGACCTCATTACTTCTTCACAGAAACTTGTGTGTCCCGCACGCGAGCCCAAAACCTTATCTATATTGTAGCAGTCAGCTCCCATGAATGCTTGAAAAAGTTTATTTCGTACGCGCCTTCCCTTTTCCTCTTTATCCATGTATTATTTCCATGGGCACCGCTACAATTTGTAAACTCCCTTTTAATTGACACTCATGTGAAAACGATCATACGAACTTTTTCATTAAAGTATGGTATTTTGTCAATTTAGTGATGTTGCTTTGAGCGTCAAACCCTTTCAAATTTACGAAGTTCCACATTTTTTAATTTTAAAATACTTTAATTCTTGAATTCTGGAATTCTCAAAACGTAAAATTCTCAAATCTCTAAATTTTCAATTCTTCAAATTCCACGCACCCCCGAATTTTCAAATTCCCGAATTCCACACATCCTCAAATTCTCAAATTCCCAAATTCCACGCGCCCCCAAATTCTCAAATTCCCAAATTCCACGCGCCCCCAAATTCTAAAATTCCCAAATTCCATGCGTCCCCAAATTCTCAAATCCACAAATTCCACGCGCCCCCAAATTCCCCGCGCCCCCAAATTCCACGCGCCCCCAAATTCCACGCGCCCCCAAATTCTAAAATTCCCAAATTCCATGCGTCCCCAAATTCTCAAATCCACAAATTCCACGCGCCCCCAAATTCCCCACGCCCCCAAATTCCACGCGCCCCCAAATTCTAAAATTCCCAAATTCCATGCGTCCCCAAATTCTCAAATCCATAAATTCCACGCGCCCCCAAATTCTCAAGTCCCCAAATTCCACACACCCCCAAATTCTCAAATCCCCAATTCCTCAAATCCCCAAATCCCCAAATCCTCAAATCCCCAAATTCCCAAATCTCCAAACGCCCAAATTCCCAGACTCCCTTAACAAATCCCCCTACCCCACAAAAAAATAAAAAACTCTGAATGATTCACGAAACTCCAGCAACCTTCGTCTCGCACACACACCAGATTTAAAGAGTTAATCATCGCAAGCGCAATAAAGAAACGAAGCCCTCGAACAAACGGCGCAATGATTCTGCAATAAGGACTCATTGAGCGAGTTGTTTATCCCTTCGCAGTCTTATCTCTTTATTTGGCCGGTAATTTATAACATCGTTACAAGCGGTAATTCCAGATCGAAATCTGAATCGAATCGATCTTGGAGATCACCTGTTTCTGGTGCATTGTCTACCCATCTGTTTCGATCGCATTGTTCGTTGCGGGAGAAAGCGAAAATATTTAGGGCGCTAGTGGACGATGTCCGGGCAATTAAGCAGAGATACGAGGACGGTTGGTTACGTTTGCCCGATCGAAGCCAAGATCGAGATCTTAAAAGCGTTTGAAGCCTCACCTGGCCAATCTGCATAATGAGAAGCGTCCATTAGCCTGCACGGATTCGATGCCTGGCAAAGAGCATCAAGAAAGGGGCTATTAGCTGCGAGCTATTAGCCGCTTTAAATAATAACTATCGATTACTTTCATCGAACGTGATAGTGGATTAACCGCTACGTGCTGCTAGCGACTTTAATTTCGATGTCGAGTTTTGATCTATTCGTAAGAAGTCTTTCATGGGTCACTTTTTTCCAAGATACAATTTTCTTAATTTATTCGTTCACAAATTTTTATATTTTTATGTTTACAAGGTTTCAAATTGATTTTTCATATGGTTACATTCACAAAGTTTCAAATTAATAAATTTTTAATGGATATTCCTTACGTAGCACAGTCGACGCGCTGCAAATTTGACGCAGAGCATAGTCGACGTACTGCAAATTTAACGCACTTCAAATTTGACGAGCAAGATAGTTGACGCACTGCAAATTTGACGCGCAGCATAGTCGACGCATTGCAAATTTAACGCGCAGCAGAGTCGACGCGCTGCAAATTTGACGCGCAGCATAGTTGGCGCACTGCAAATTTGACGCGCAGCATAGTTGACGCACTGCAAATTTGATGCGCAGTAGGGTCGACGCACTGCAAATTTGACGCACAGCATAGTCGACGCGCAGCATAATTGACGCACTGCAAATTTCACGTGCAGTATAGTTGACGCACTGCAAATTTGACGCGCAGCATAATTGACGCACTACAAATTTCACGTGCAGTATACTTAACGCACTGCAAATTTGACGCATAGCATAGTCGACGCACTGCAAATTTGACGCGCAGCAGAGTCGACGCACGGCAAATTTAACGTCCAGCGCGGTCAATGCGTTGCATCGTCAGCGCACCGTAAATTTGAAGCGTTACATAACTAACATGTTATATAGTCGATACATGACATAGTTGACGTGCTGCAAGTTTAACGCGCAACTCAGTTAACGTGTTGCAGATTTACCGTGCAACTCAGTTAACGTTCCGCAAATTTGACACGTTGCACAGATGTGTTGGATATTGAATATGTAAAATGACTGACGCACTGCAAAATTAACGCATTGCATAATGCATGTGTAGAATGTTCAACACATATCCAACGCGCTGCACAGTCAACATTGCATACTCAACCACACAAGAATCCACATATACACATACTTATTATATCACCCCACATTCTATCTCTCGCTGTATCACCCCTAGTCATCACACATGGCCAACGTCTTGCATAGTCAACGCACTGCATACTCCACCACACGAGGATCTACATCCACACATACTCATTATATCACCCCCAGTCATCACAACCCCCATCGATACAAAGCTTATCCATAACCACATAACGCAAGTAGAATTTCGCGAGCACGCGATTTCACAAAGCGACAAAAACACCCCCCACAAAGTAGAACGCGAATTTTTCTCCGTGAAAAAAATCCCCTAACCGTAACGAGCCGCTAATTACCGCGATTCCATAGCCGTTTATTTTCCTGTAAGTTAAACGCGAATCGAAGTTTGTTCGGATTTTTTCAGCTCCCTGCCGAGCTTCCGGCTGAATCGTCGGATCATTAGGCGAAATGAAGTAGTCGCGGATCAGAATCGAGCAAAAGGGAGTACCAGTTCGGTGTTGGTCTATTGCCGGTTGTCGTCGTTCCAGCCATTGTCGAGCATCCGTTAGAGTTTTGCGTATAATACGAGGCAACTGACGGAAGCCGAGAGGGAGATTTCGGTCGGCACTCAACAACTCGAGAGCTGCCTTTGACTGGTCGTTGTAATACAACGGCAATTAGCAGTAAACCTAACCCTCCCCAGACCGGGCTTTTACCCCCGCTACGTTTCCTAGTGTTTGCGTCCGCCTCGTCAACAACGATATATGAAGAGGTTTATGCGTTGTTTAACTCGACAATACGCAATTTCGTATCTACTCGGAGAATTATGTCGGTCAAGATTTTACCCTTTGCGATACTGCATACCTCGATGGACACCGTTCGTTTACTATTATTATTCAATTTCAAGCTTTTTCTGAGGATTTTTACTTTGGTTTTCTAACCTCTAAATGTAAATTTTTATTATTGCTTTCACTTTTCTGTTGATTTTATGTAGAACTTCTGGGTATTTTCTTGTGGGGGTGGTTTTTTAAATTGGAATTTGGAACATCAATTAATTAATTATTTAAATTATGTGCAGGTTTATTTAAGGAGAATTTCTGGGTATTTTCTTCTTGAGAATTAAAGGGTGGCTTCTTAAATTAAAAATATAATGGAACATCAATTAATTATTGAAATTATGTAAAGGTTCATTTAAGTAGAATTTCTGGGTATTTTTTTATTAAGAATTTAAGGGTGGTTTTTTAAATTAAAAATATAATGGAACATCAATTAATTATTAAAATTATGTGCAGGTTTATTTAAGTAGAACTTCTGGGTACTTCTTTGTTAAGAATTCAAGGGTGGTTTTCCTAAATTAAAAATATAATAGAACATCAATTAATTATTGAAATTATGTGCAGGTTTATTTAAGTAGAACTTCTGGGTATTTTTTTATTAAGAATTCAAGGGTGGTTTTCTTAAATTGAAAATGTAATGGAACATCAATTAATTATTAAAATTATGTAAAGGTTTATTTAAGTAGAACTTCTGGGTATTTTTTTATTAAGAATTTAAGGGTGGTTTTTTAAATTAAAAATATAATGGAACATCAATTAATTATTGAAGTTATGTAAAGGTTTATTTAAATAAAATTTGTGGGTACTTTTTTGTTAAGAATTCAAGGGTAATTTTTTTAAATTGGAAATATAATACAACATCAATGAATTAACTATTAAAATTATGTACAAGTTTATAAGAATATTTTTAAAACATTTAAAAATTACAATTACTAGAGGAATGTTCACAAACCATAATTATAACTGTTAAAAAAATAAGTAGATTAAATATTAATATTCTGCTATTAAAATAAATATATCTAATTGCTATTAAAGAAATAAATTGAACACGAAAAATAAACTATAAAATATGGGAATATATAAATAACAAAGCCATAGGTAATAAAACTATATGATAAATCTGTAACAAGTGCGGCTTGACCAATAATCAAAAATATGTTCGATAGTAAAATTCATTGATTCCCATATTCGTTAGAACGCGCGGTAAATTTACGGTGGCGAATATTCGCGTGGCGCGAGGCCACCCCTAACGCCATTAAATCATCGTTAAACACAGTTAGTTTCTTACAGGGACATTCGTAACGAACGGAAACGATATTAATGAAGCGTACGATTCGGTTTTCCATCGGCTCGCGTCATAAATACGCGTTCGGTGCCGACAGGATTTCCCGTGGGCGGGGCGAGCGCGTAAAAATATTATTATTTTGAAAAAGAGGAATGTTAAATATTGGCGGAAAGTCGCGTTGGCTCGCGAATCGTTGCAATTTTAATTAAAAACGTTGCGCGTATAAATCAATTAACGAAAGAGTCGAACGGCGGAGGAGGGGGGTGGGAGTGGCTGATAAAAAATAAAAGCAAAATTCGAGCTATGCCGGACGAAAGATCGCGGGAATCAAATATATTTATTACGGCGAGTTTCGCGAACGATGGCACGGAATTTCACCCCCAACCCCAAGCCCCCTGAACCTACCGCCACCATCGACCACCCCCTTGGTAACCCACCCTCCCCGCGTAATTACCGAATACCGTACCACCGAACGATGTTTCCCGCCCCCGTTCCATCCCAACTCCCCCGCGCCTGCCCTACCCTTTTCGCGAATTAATTAAAATTCAAATTTTACTTCGACATAATTCGTAATACAGTGGCCGTATCGCCGTATTATTTTTACGTTATTGTGCTGTTGTTTTCCGGCTCGTTCGATATCAATCTGTATCACGGACAAAAATGCGCGCCGTTACGGATACCCTCAGCTGCAATGAAAATATTGAACTTCATTTTTGAATTTTTGCGCGGAATAATTTTCCCAGAGCCTCGCTGTTAACCGTGCCCGTTCCCGGCCGCGTTAAACGTGCAATTTTAAAAATGAGCGCTTTCAAATTATCGTAAAATTTCGTTATATTACTTGCATACTTTTCGTTGTTGTTTTTTTTTGCAACCGTGTATGCGATGTTTGGCATTCTGTTCATCGACGTCGTTACGATTTAACGCAAATTCGTGTACAGGATTAATTACGTTCGCTTTTTTTTCTTTTTTCTTTCTGATTGAAACTTGACTATTTGGTGCTAAACAAGAGGTGTATTATATGGAGATGTACATTTCTGAGATGTATATTTTTAAATTGTTATATGACTGTTTATATTAACTTGAAATATTACTAGATTGCAAGTATCCTTGATATAGAAAACTATAGGTCCCTAGCTTTTATGTCGACATCCCAAGTATTCGTAGACACCAAACATGTCTATGTCACAAGAACACATATGTCCCTAGATCTAACGATTGTGTTTACGTGCCAATACCAATTATTGCAAGGTTCCAAATATCACTGGACACTAAATATTCCTAGATCAAAAATATTCATATATCTACCGAATATATTATAGTCATATTTGTTATATGTATCATATATGTCACATATGTTATATATGTATATTATATATTCTCCATATATCCTTATATATCCTCCAAATGTCCCTAGATTCTAACAACTTGATACTCCCAGATTCTACCTCGATATACCTAGAAATCCCTAATATACCTAAACGCTAAACTCCAATACCTCTAAATCCGAATTTCTTGATTTTCTAAATATTTGAACTAGAATAGTGACGAAAAAACGAGTGGAAAATTAAGAACGATCGAGAAAGTATCAGAGAAGAAAAGAGCGAAAGAAGAAGCAACAGGAAAACAGGAGAGAGTCCCCTCGAGAGAAAGGTAAAAAAGGAAAAAAGGAAGAGTAACGAGAGAGAAAGTATAGCGAAACGGCGAGCAAGAAAGTAAATACACGGTTATCGTGGCTCGACACGGAGAGCAGTGGCGTATCATCGATTTCGCGAAACAGTCCGGCAAACGGAGAGAGAGATAGAAAGAAAGGAAAAAAATCGAGGAAGAAAACGAAGAGAAAATCCGATCGACTGTTTGCTAACCAACGAGTCACGAGTCCGAGGGCGTCCTTTATCGAACACAGGGTGCCGCGCGTTCGAAACTATCGCTTTAAGGCAATTCGAGGCTGCATTTTGCGCTTTTATTTCCGCGGCGAGGGAAACACGGTTCCCATTCTTGCCGCGAGTCCGCTAATTTTCGAACGCGTTCGACATTGTCGAAGAAACGTTAGCCAGGATCGATAACAAACGAGACGATACATCGAAGGCTAATTAAACGGTTAAACGCGAACGGGAAACAAGCTTAGAGAGCGAACAACAGCACAATAGCGAATCGAACAATAACGGGTCGGGTCACGCGATCGACGCGAGTGCAACAACGAGAAACAACGCTTATTAACCGAATAGGCAACGACAATACTCCCCGGTAATTGGATTAATTATTGACGATATAATTAATGTAATTGGCGAGTAAATAATTCGGGATGCGACGAACGGACGTGGCACACTGTCCGGGATACAATAAAATATGTAATCGGTTAATTACGGATTTAACGATCGTCCATTTCGTGCATCGTTAACGTGGCTGTCCGATGGCCGACCGGAAACTGTTAGGTTCGCGTGCATCAAACGCTTTGCATAGGTTAGAATTTCGTCACTCGATCTCGCTTCAACACTTTCTTTATACTTTTACTATTAACACTAGTTTCTGACATTTAATTAACCCCTTGCTTTATGATTAATTTATCAGGTGCGTCAGAAGCAACTATTAACTGCAACAATATTAAAATCATTAAAGAAAGGCAAAATATGACTATTTTATATTCAATGGTCTTTGACTATACAAATTATAATTGGTCTTCAAATTGAAATGCATTATTCAAGTAAGATTTGTCGCGTTTGTAAACGAGTTAGTTTGTTACGAGTCTGGTTCATCAAAATACTACAAGGGTTAATATTAATCGAGTTGGTAACTTAACCTAACCTATAACCTGTAAAATTTATTCAGTTCAATGTTACTTCAGATAGAACAAGATTATCGTCTACGACGATTATTGTATTATTTATATTTATTCATAATATGCAATCCATTTATTTATATGACTCATACCGTTCGCAATATCCATTTATGTTATGTATTCACAATGGACCGTCCATTTTGAATGGACGTATTTATGTGATTCATAACATACAGTTGATTGGAAGGTTTAAACTACATAATTTATTTAAAAAAAGACTCGAAAAACTTAATGACTGAGAAAAACATCTAAGGACATCCATGCTTAAAGGAAAAATAACCGAAAGAAAATGAATCGAAAAGTCACGAGCGGTTTAGGTGGCACGCGACGAGGCATCATCCGAACGACACTCGGATTCCCAGACGGCTCGACACCTAACCTTCGACGCCGTTTTACGACTCACGATGTTCTAACTCGCGATATCGCCCTTTTCGCTATTTCCGGCGCTATCCGTCAGCCCCGGTTACGAAGACACCAGAGAACGCCCCTCTACCAGGGCAATGCGTCTTTCACAGACGGTGTGCGCCGAGTTATGCCCCTAAAGAGGTTTCTATTTAGATCACCACTTCCCGCCACGACACGTACTCTCCTTCGTCGTTTTCCTCTTCTTCTTCCTCCTCTTCTGTTTCTCCATTTAAGATCCTCCTCTCCGTTTCTTTCGATGCCACTTACTTAGCAACCTGAGAAAAGTCTCGCTAACGAAGATGCTTTCGCTTGAACCCTCTTTGCGTTTGGCTCGCACGTGGCTGCCGCTTAACCTCAAAGAACCGTGACTGGGTCTGATTAGACCCGTGTTTTAAATGCCTTTTACTACTCCTCGAGTAATCACTGTAACCGTTTATTCGTAAATAGTGGATCATCAAATTATCATCAATTACCGTCTTCTTACTACTATTTATGTGTTTATACTTTTTTACCATAATAACCTACTTTTTTATCGTGCATTAATGTTTTTACATTTCGAGCTGCAAATACACTTAATGTCATAGGTAGGTACATATTTGTAAGCAATGTTATCTATCATAAATATGTTGTCAGATGTGGACACATTTGTCTAAAATGTTTGGTGTACATGTACACATTTGCTTCTAGATATTGTCAGATGTATATGTACACATATGTTCTCAGTACCGTCAGATGTATATGTACAGATTTATTCACAATGACGTCAATATGTACCTGCTCTTTTACAGTGACGTCAAGTGTATACACACACATGTGTGTACAGTGTTATCAAGTATACATGTACAGGTTTATTTAATAATATCAAGAGCTTGTGTAGAGACATATTCATAATGTTGCCAGGTGTTTATACATATACACATTTATTTGCTCTGATGTCAGGTATATGTGTACAATTCTTTTACAGTATTATTATGTACCTCATGTATGACGATCTGTTCACAGTGTCACATGTGTATACACATGTATTACTAAATACGTGTCAGGTGTACATACACCTGATTGTTTACAATGTTTTCACGGGTATATGTACATGTTCACAATGCTGTTATATATACATACATAAGTTTGTTTCTTAATGTTGTCAGGTATTAAAGAGTACTTTTAATCAAACGATGTATCCAGACATATGCCAGCTACGGAGTCAAAGCCTCCGAAATAAGATTTCATAAATCGCGATGCCTCCCTGACGGAACTCGAGCGCGGCAGCAAAGGTGGCGTCTGTCACGACCAATTTCCGATGAATTATGCGTTATAATGTTTCCCCCCCGTGTCTCTTATTTAGCCGGCTCTTGGCAGCGTTGATGAATCAACGCTCGCTGACGAGGCGTTTCTGGCGCGAAACGTGACGTAGCTCGTCTCCTTCATCGGATTCTATTATTCAATCCTTAACTATTCCATTCTTCAATATTCTATCGCGATAACCGTCGGATAATTGCGGCCACGATCTTTCTATTCGCGTCTTTTTTAACGCGTCGTTGTTTCCCCGAAGGTGCCGCGTTAATTTTAGCCGCTAATTAAATGCGAAGAATCCGTGGCTCGCAGTCGACTATGCGGCCAAAGAGGTTTCTATTTAAACCGCGTGGCCTGCTCGAGCCGCCACGAGTGTCATCTCGCGTTTGATCCTGACAGGTGAACAACGTGAGAAAAGTCTTATTAACGAGGTGTTGTAACGGGGCGGCGTGTCGCCAACGACGTTTTTATATCCGGCAAATATGCGTTGATCGTCGTTGACAGCCTTAACACTCGGACAAATTCTTCGTAAAGTATCGCCGCAGCTATTAGCATCTGCGTATAAGCTAATCTTACACAGATTTCTAAATATAATCGCGCATGATTATGTCCGCTAAATCGTCCGACGCGTTGAAGCTCTAATTACCGAGGTGACAGTACAATGGTCTCTTGTTACATTGCCTGCTTCGCGTGGACTTTTATGCGCGGTGGCAATATTTTATCATAGATGTAAACGGAGATTTATGTACATCACTGTCGTACAAAGTAATGTTCTTTATTGATTGATATTTAGGGTAATGGATCCTCTATTGAATGTTGAACATTAAATCATTATATAAATGTGTAAATATAGTGATAGTGTTAGATGAATTTAGAAAAGGGTTACTTCGAAGTCGAATAGTAGTGAAGTGTCTGAAACTGGTAGTAATTTAGAAATAGAAAGATAGCAACGTCTATCGTAAGCAGCGGTATTGAAGTAGCATTTTGGCTAGACAAAGAAGAAGTTACAAGAGAATGGAACGGGCATTACAATGCGCATAACTATTGTCGATACACCTGAGTGTCTCCGTATCGGGCGCATCCATCTGGCTTGAAAAGGACACGCATTATCCGGGTACTTGTATACCGTGCATTAGCGGGGACAGAGTGCTAATGCAGAAATCTGGTATCGGTTAATTAATAACCGTAAAACTGAAACCCCCTGGCCTCGTGCACCGTTGCCGCGTTATTTGATTTCCTCGAGATACGTCTCTCTTTCTGTATCTCCTTCTTTGTCCCTGATTCGTTGCCGGGGCAGGTATAACCGCGCTCTCGCAAATGGCATGAAACGCGATGCTTTTAAAAACTTGCCGGAATAATAAGTTCCTTTCACGGCTTTTTTAAACCTAATACTTTTTCTCGTTAATGTAACGTTACTTACCGCTCCCTTTGTTCCCGCTTCAGCGAAACGTTTCCATGAATTACACGCGGTACCGGCTCGTCTTAATTAGCGAATTATTTAATAAAAACAGATCCCCGAGTTTTTACCGCGAGCTGAGCTACGTCCAACCAGTCTCTTCGATCGTCCGACAGAGAGCCTCTTTCTCCTCGCCCGTTCCTCCTACCGTTTACCGTTTCGTGCTTTCGTTCTTCATTGTGTCGCGATTTACTTTTTATCCGTTCCTTTTAATAATGTTTGTTTTTAACGTCGCTCCGTCCGACAAGCAATCGCGGATCAACCATTAACTCTCGAATTACGCGAATCGGGTCAACCGGGATACGACCTTTTATAATTATACTCTATTACCTACAATGCTTTCGTTTTTAAAGAACTGTTCCGGCTGAAGTGCTTGCAAGAAAAATTAAGTCGGTTCATTTCAGATATTAATTCACTGAATTTTCTTCGTTTATTCTTCGAATTTTCTATTATATTATTTTACCATTCTTACCTTTATACTGTACTTACAACAGCATAATATTATTCTACAGCAGAGTATTATAATACTGGTAGCATATGATACCATACACAAGTATAGTAAATAAAAAATCTGTCACAAATTCAAAAGTTAACATGACATCCAAAGTATTGTACAGCAGCATAATATCATACTACTGGTAGCATACGATACCACACACAAGTGTACCAAAATAAAAATCTCTCAAAAATTCAAACATCAACTAAAAATCAACTTGAAAAATCAATTAAAATCAACTTGATATCCAAAGTCAAGTTAACCAAATGTAAAAGTGATTCAAGTGAATCAAATGTAAAAACTCATTATTTTACAGTTAAAGGAAAATGTGGAGAGGACAGGGGTGCTTTGTATTCCGGTCGATTATCGTCGGATATAAATTTGGTGATCCGAAACTCGAGACCGCGAGTTATTAGCAAGTTGTTCAGCGTATTACGCGTAGTTTGCTATGCCGATATGCTTACTGGGGGAGATCGATATTTCCACGGTACGTGTGCGTGGGACTGCGATATAAGTCGCCGGGGGGTTCGACGTACTCGTGAGATAAATGTTTAACCCCCGAGACTGTCCGTCGCGATCGTACGAAGACGAGGAATTCTCGTCGCAATAAACTTGGAACACCGTTTCTTTTCGCGAACAAAAAATAAACCATCTGCTATAATAACAAGCAACTATAGACTAAACGAGCAAGGGTATCTACCGAGGGGATGATCGTATCGAAAATTAGTGTATAATCTTTATTGAGGTTGATGACATACATTGTGGTAATCTGAGGAATTTTGCTAAATTTATTAATTTTGGAGGTTCGAAGATTTTGAGATACGAGGTTTTGGAAATTTGGACTCAAGTTTGGGTGTTAAGACTTTGGGACACAAATTCCTCTTCATCTCGATAAATCCAAAGAGTAGTAATTTTTATTCTAAGCAACCCATTCCTTCCAACCACCCTTCAATTCTAGCATCACGCTTACTATCGGGGCTTTAACTTGAACACCGTGACCGGCCCATCGGAAGAAAGAAGTTCATGCCGTTGAAACGAGGTCATCCAGTAACGCAGTGATCTCCTCGAATCGATCGATTATCCCCGATTAAGGAGGAAACGCGTTAATAACCGTAAAATTGCAGAAAGAAACACAGAACGCGGGCAAAGAGAACGGAACGGTGGCGTAGGGTGTCGCGGGTGGTCGAGAGGGTAGTTCTCTGGGGAGGTACGGCACGAGTTAGAGAACGAGGAGGAGGTGGATGGGGAAGAAGAGAGAAAGGTATAGGAGGGGTTCGGTGGCTAAGCGCGAGGAAGGACGAAAAGGAAAGGAAAGGAAAGGGGTTGCGGAGGAAATAGAGGGTACGGTTGGGGCGAGGGGGTTGCTCGGGTTGCGTCGTAGTCGCACGCACACGAGGACACACTCGCGTGCAGCCCTCGCCTCGGGCTGCGGAGGAGCCTCGCAATTTAACCGGTTCGACATTCGCCTCGAGCTCGTAATTGGCAGGACGAATGAAAGAGCCCCGCGGACGAGGACGAGTGGTCGGGATTAACGATGGCGAATGGATCAGAAATTCTCCGCGAAAATAAAGTAGGTAGCCGGGTTGGCGGTGCTGGTATAGGTATAGTCCGGGGCCGTAGGTACGAGCCTTTGTTTGTCGTTCGCTCCAATTACCTCCGGCCTCTCCCGGTAGCTTCATAATTAACTCCCACTCATTTAACAAACTTTACTTTTAATGTTTTAAAAATAGTAATTAGCAGTGGCGGCAAGAGAAGAAGAAGGCGGAGGAGTAAAAGGGGGTGGCTGGTGGAGAAGCTCGAACGGGAGGAGGTGGAGATGTATGAAGAGGAGAGGAGATGGAAGGGAGGGTTGAAAAGGGGTGAGAGAAGAGGTAGACGGGAAGAGAGAGGGGGATGACGTTGGGGACGATGGTGGGGCGGGAGGGGTTGGAAGGAGAGTAGGTAGCAACGGCGGTGGCGGTGGATGGGGGCGATGGTGGTGGTGGTGGTGATGGTGGTGGTGGTGGTGGTAATGCTGCTGGTGGTGATGCGGGGGAGTGTAGAGGGGGTGTAATTAACTATCATGCAACCCCTTCCCAACAGCAGCAGCCGGCGTAGCAAGGAGGTAATTGGACCGGAGTCTTATACGTGTGGAGCCCGCTCGAGGGAGGAGGGGGGAAGAGGCTGCCAGGATAAAGGGTTGCTTAAAATTGCACACAGTGCTGCATTATGGAACCTCTGACGAGCTTCCAGGGAACGACCGTACGGATGGCGGCGTGGAAATCCATTAACCTCCCCCGCTCCCACCCCACTGCACCCTCACCTACTCTACAGTCGCGAATTAATTGCGATCGTCTAAGGGTGAGTCTTTGTCGGAGTCTGCCCCGACTACCTGTATGGCCGAAGTCGCGATTCAATTTTAGGCGTACCGGCAACAACCATAAATAAAACTATTTCTTATCGCTCTCGTTCAGCCATCGACATCCGTCGCAAAATCCGTCGACCTCTTATCCGTTGTCTTTATACAGATACATAGGGATTACTCTCTCGTTCCTAGTAAAAATGCGCCAACGCAAGGAGGCCGGTTCGATTGCACGGATCGTCGAGAATTTGGAAATTGGGGTCGAGTCAAGAATTTGGGAACATATAAGGTCGACCTATTTGGGGACATAGATTGGTAGATTTAGGGACTGCAGAACTTTAGAAATGTAGCGATTGTAAGATCAACTTAAGGACGATTCAAGCACTTCGATTGTGCAACTTAGAGTATTTAGGGCTTTGAGACTTAAGATCTCAGGACACAGCTACTTGTGCTACTTGGAAATTTGTTACTTAGAAGTGTAGGGATATATGGTACATCATGTTTAAGACAAAGAAGCTTATATCGAAAGCCTATATCGTAGAATTTTTGGATCAGTAAAAGTGTATGTAGGTTACAGAAATCACGGGAAGTTAATAATCGTAGAATAGCCTTATCAAAAGGATTATGACATTGGCAGAGAATTCTAGGCTGCGTTAATCAGGACTTAAAGGCCTTCGGTTGGCCGAGGGTACGCTTACGGTGTCGTAAAGGCTTCCCCATAGGGAAGAGAAACCCCGTCGATGCTACCGACTAATCACCACCAAGACATCAATCTGCCTGGCCACGTACAGGAGTCGTGTTCTATTGATGGAACTTGTTCTCGTCGAATACATCATGCTTGTATGATTAGCTAAATTACCGATGGGCAAATCCAATGGCTGCTGCAGTGCCCGAGGGCACGGACGGTGCTTGCACTGATGGCAAGAAAACGATATTGAATTCATCTTCTCTATACAACTCTATTACTGTTCCAGTATGGAAATAAAATCTTAATTTGGAACATTGTTACATTATTAAATTTGTGAATTTGAAAATGTAAGGATATGAAAATATAAGAATATCAAACTTAAATGATATAAAAATGTAAACGAGACAAAAATAATTTCAAATTTGCATAAAATATTTGATCCACTAAAATGTTACGAGCGACGATTTTTCTGTATATGGTTGATTACAGAATTTCTACATTTTCGTTGATAAACGTCATAAGCAAAGTTGCTCAAAACGAATGTGAAGAAACGAAGAAGGTTTTGAAAACTTCGGCGAAGAGATCGAACGATATCGAACCGGTTAAAATTTCCAGGCTGTTTACGGTTAATTTGCAAGTTTCCGTTGTTCGACGACTGCGTCGGATTAAACGCGAAATTTGACGCAAAGTTGGCCGCCTTTAATCTCGCGGACGTGCCAAAACTGCGGATCCTTCGTTTCGAACGAGTAGACTCGTCAGATTAAGACGGTTGGTCCACGTCGTTGGCTGAGAACCGGCGAATCGCGAGGCATAATTAACGAAATTCATTATCCCTGGCCGAAACTAATTTTGCAACGTCTCTCGTGCGTCGCCGCGGTCCCTTAATCGTGAAAAACCGTGAAATTTAATTAAATTTAGGAACGCGAAAGCGAGCGAGGCAGGACGGAAGGGAAAGAACGGTGGTCGATGCTAATAACGTTCTTGTCGTGCCATAAAGGTATTAAACCGCTGAAAATGACGATGTTCTAGATTATCGTACTGAGATCCTTCGTGGATTGATTCGCTGGATACTTTCGACACGTTAGCTAACGTGTCTGGAACATGGTATTTTCTCCAGGAACGATAACCGATACCTCGAACAGGTAAAAGTCCTTCAACGTTGTGACTCTTCAAAAATTACACCTACACCATATTCTGCCATTGACAAGACGGAGAAATTTTTAACCTAATGTCGTTTTATAATTCTTTATTACAAAACTGTGGCAAAGATGTGTCAATTGTAAATTAAAAAGCTGTTTATCTTTGTAATTCTGGTTCGATATGTTGCACGATAAAAATGAAGATCTGGATGAATTTCTGAATGTTCTCCAAATTTTAATCTTCTGCATTTCTCCTCTGTAAATTTAGCATTTACAAGGACAGACTATTTACAGAAATAGTTTGGTGAACTAGATAATATCTCTCTGTATGTCGGTCCAGTATAATGGCCTTCGAATGTAATCTTGAGTTACCTTGTCATATTATGATACTATTATAGTGGCTCACTATAGTGGCTCAGTATAGTGGTTCAGTATAGTGACACACTATAATGGCTCAGTATAGTGGTCCACTATAGTCACTCACTATAACGGCTCAGTACAGTGGCACAGTATAGTGGCTCAGACACAGTGGCTCAGTATGGAGGCTCATTTATAGTGGCTCAGTATAGTGGTGCAGTATAGTGACTCACTTTAATGGCTCAGTATAGTGGCTTAGTATAGTGGTTCAGCATAGTGATTCACTATAATAGCTCAGTATAGTGGCTCATTTATAATGGCTCAGTATAGTGGTTCAGTATAGTGACTCACTTTAATGGCTCAGTATAGTGGCTTAGCAGAGTGGTTCAGTATAGTGACTCACTTTAATGGCTCAGTATAGTGGTTCAGTATAGTGCCTCACTATAATAGCTCAGTATAGTGGCTCACATATAGTGGCTCATTTATAGTGGCTCATATATAGTGGCTCATTTATAGAGGCTCATTTATAGTGGCTCATTTATAGTGGCTCATATATAGTGGCACATTTATAGAGGCTCATTTATAGTGGCTCATATATAGTGGCTCATTTATAGAGGATCATTTATAGAGGATCATTTATAGTGGCTCATTTATAGTGGCTCATTTATAGTGGCTCATTTATAGTGGCTCATTTATAGAGGCTCATTTATAGTGGCTCATTTATAGATGCTCATTTATAGTGGCTCATTTATAGTGGCTCATTTATAGAGGATCATTTGTAGTGGCTCATTTATAGAGGATCATTTATAGAGGCTCATTTATAGTGGCTCGTTTATAGTGGCTCATATGTAGTAGTTCATTTATAGTGGCTCATTTATAGAGGCTCATTTATAGAGGCTCATTTATAGTGGCTCATTTATAGTGGCTCATTTATTGTGGCTCATTTATAGAGGCTCATTTATAGAGGCTCATTTATAGAGGCTCATTTATTGTGGCTCATTTATAGTGGCTCATTTATAGAGGATCATTTATAGTGGCTCATTTATAGTGGCTCATTTATAGTGGCTCATTTATAGTGACTCATTTATAGAGGCTCATTTATAGTGGCTCATTTATAGTGGCTCATTTATAGAGGTTCATTTATAGTGACTCATTTATAGTAGCTCACCATAGTAGCTCATTTATAGGGGCTCACTACAATGGCTCATTGGCAAACCGTTTCAAATGATCCTTCATACACTTCCTAAGGAGTTAAACGATCAGAAAAGACATCTGAAAAAATGGAGTATTGTTGGCACGTTAGGTTAACGAAGCGTCCCAACAGTTAATAATATCGTGGAACCACGCGACCTTGCGGAAACTATCGACGAACTCGCGATATTAATTGGTTCCCTCCGCCCAGCTCGGGCCCGCTTCTTCGGTGAAATTATTTAATTAGAAATTTACTTCAATTAAATTATCGGGAATCGCGTCGACGGCAGTTTAATATACGCGCTATAGCCGAGTAACGCAATAGCGGACACCGTGACAGCAATAATTCTGATATAATATCGTTACGTTTACGAAGGGTAATGCTGTTCCAATTTTCTTATAATATCGCGGGCGTATCTCGCCGTCCGGTATTACAACCTGAATTCCTCGTCGAGGCGTTGTATCTTTTCCCCTCCTGGCTCCAGATTTTATTGCCACTTTTATTGTGACGTTATATAGGATTAATTACGTTTCGCTTTATAACCTCGTTCAACCCGAGCGCAGTAAACTTTAGCAAGCTCGAAATTTCGATTGTTCCGATTACCGGATACCCTTTGTACACGATTAATTATAACGTCATTGTACCAGCGAATCGTGTATTAACCTAAATCTCGTTTTTATGAACGATGATGGCGAAAATTTTAGTGAAATAAAATTTACAAAACTCTCTTTTGTCGATACTCACTTTTTAAAATACTATACTTCCATTTTGTAATTTGACAATTTGTGAAGTTGATCATTTTTTATTTAGATGTTGGCAGATTTCTAAATTTTTATATTGTAAATTCTTAACATTATTAATTCCTGTATTTTCACGTTCAGATTGAATTTCTTGCATCTTCAAATTTTTCATCCTTTAATTATCAAACCCCAAAATTTCCAAAACCTCAAGTTTCTGAATTTCCCAATTTTCAATACACTCTTCCAGCATTTTAGAAATTAAATTCTCCACAGAATGACTCGGAGAAAGTAGGAAAATCATATAAAAAATGGGGAGACGTAAAATTTGATATGCAACACGGTAATATTTGCAAGGACCGAAGGTTTTCTCACGGGACACTGTTTAAGACGTAGCAATACCAACACTGGCCTTATAATGTTCCATCGTGTCGATTTTCTTCTTATTGGGATGCCATCGAGTCGTTCCACTCTCTCTTTCCTCCTCTCTCGTTCCAACACCGAGCACACCTCCACCTTTTCTCCTTTTCATTCCGTTCACGTTCTCTCTTTCTCGCTTTATGGATGTTGTCGTTGTTGCTCCTTCTTTATCCCGTTGTCTCGTCGTCCTTTCTCCGGTGCGGCTTCTTTCGACGAGGTCGACATTTTATCCTGCTCGCAGGAGGATACCCCGAGATTCACTAAGGCGTATGTCCTTTCTTCGCGTGTCTCTCGCTCTTTCGCCGCTCAAGTTTCCACGGTTCTTCCTCCTTGTCCTTTCGTGTGTGCCGCCACACAATTACAGAAACGACTCTGTTAACTCTCGTGCCCTTTCGCCTCGTTCCTCGTCACGGCCAAGCATTAACCTAACGTAACCTCGGCGCCAGGATTTTCTCCGCCGGGGTATTTTGGTCGTGATAAAATTCCGCCTCGGGCTACGTATTTCTTTAAGGTTAATTCAATTGCTGCCGGTGGCACGCGGCCCGTAGCTCTTTTGTTAGCACCGGACTGTCTCGTTCGACTGAGAACATTCGATATTGTGTCTTCGATCACGTGGCGGGTCAATGCATGAACATTGTGAACGATGGTGTTGGATAGAAATTGATAACACGATTTATGCAGCTGCATGTGAAATATTTGGGAATTTGCAAATTGTTGGAGTTTCAGAAATTTTGGTAATTTGGGGGATTCGGAAATTTCCGATGATTTAATTGTTGAAATAAATTCCTAAGTTTAATTGTTATCAGATTCCCCAAATTTGTAGATTGTTCAAATTTCGCAAGTTTCTCAAGTTTCTTAAATTTCTCAAATTTCTTCAATTTCTCAAATTTTTCAACTTTCACAAATTTGGTAAGTTTCTTAAATTTCTCAGGTTTCTCAAATTCCTTAAATTTCTCAAATTCTTCCAACTTCTCAAATTTTTCAACTTTCACAAATTTGGTAAATTTCTTAAATTTCTCAGATTTCTCAAATTTCTCAAATTTCTCAAATTTCTCAAATTTCTCAAATTTCTCAAATTTCTCAAATTCCTCAAATTTCTCAAATTCTTCAAACTACTCAAATTTAAAAAATTTTTCAAATTGCTTCAATTGCTCAAATTTCTTAAACTTCTCCAATTTATGAAATTTTTCAAACTTCTCAAATTTATCAAATTGCTTAAACTGCTCCAATTGTTCAAATTTTGTAAACTTCTCCAATTTATAAAACTCTTCAAACTTCTCAAATTTATTAAATTGCTCAAATTGCTCCAATGGCTCAAATTTCTTAAACTTCTCCAGTTTATAAAATTTTTCAAACTTCTCAAATTTATCAAATTGCTCAAACTGCTCCAATTGCTTAAATTTCTTAAACTTCTCCAATTTATCAAATTGCTAAAATTTCTGCAATTTCTAAAAAGCCTTGAAAATTCCTATATTTCCAAATTTACAAGACATAGTAGATGTCAGCACCTGATAAATAACGCACACGATTATAATTTATCGATAGTCAATTAATAGAACAATCGTGCAGTATGTTTGACGTGGAAGAGCCATCTTGAAAATAAGCAATAGGGTAGAGCGAATGTGGAACGCGGAGACGAGACATAGAGAGACAAAGCAATTAAACGGTATAGTTTGGGGGTTCACTCCCTAAAGGCTTTGAGCTATCAATTAGTTTTGGAGACTGAATCAAGCGGAGGGTTATCTTAAAGATTCACGATGATGCGGTTAGATGATAAATTATGGGCTCGTTTAGGGGTGATTATAAGATGCAGTGATTGTATAACGCTTTGGTACATTCGTGGTGCATAGACAATGTACTGTTCTGAAATTAATTAAACTTTATACTATCACTATTTTTTAAAATTCATGTAATATTAATTATTATTTAAATTCTATATGATAATTACTATTTTAATTTTGCATAATATTAGTCATCTCAAGTTTGAATTTTTACAATTTCGTTAATACTGGATTTATGGAACTGAAAACAAAATGGCGTATCTTAGAAATCACGAAAATTATTCAGACATTGTCAAGAATAACCTTCTTCCAGATCAACAACCTTTGTACTAAATAGTTCATATATTATTCTTTATTTACATATTTTTATATCCTAGTTTGTTCAAATATATATGGTCATTAAACGTCCATAAATCTACAGCTGTAACATTGTAACATTGACAGTTCAGTTTCAAGTCCAACATTTTAAAGCTTACTTTCTCCTTATAAAATCATTGTCATCATTCCTTACAACATATCAAAATGAAGGTGATTGTATAGTAACCTTGACAAGACTCCTACACAAGCAGAACACCCGTTGCATCGACAGAAAGAGCGAGTAACAGCAACGTTTCGTTAGGTGGTTCATAATACGAGCGTGATGTGGCATCGCGCGGACGTCCGAGCAATAACTCGGCCGGCTCTTAATTACTTTAATTAATTAGGAAACGCGGCTTCGTGGAAGTCCGATCTTATGACTGCCGTGGCGTGTATCTCTGGCTGGCTGGGATGCATAGCCCGGAGATGCTGCTTTGCTACGTGTGTGTATATATATACACACATGTGTGCGTGTGTGCATGCGTGTGTGCGCGAATAACACTTGTAGTTGGCGGGCCGGATACGAAGCCAGAGCACGAACCACCCTCAAAATCTCTTCATTAATAATTTCCGCTCGAACGACTGTGCAACGGAACCGCAACGATGTAAAATTTATTTTTTAACAACAATGCCTTTCGATTAAGGGGGGTTGCTCTTTGATCTTTGGAAGCATTTTTGGGGGATGGAGTTCTTTTGAATAGTCTGTTCTAAGCTTAGGGGTAGATTGTTTTATTCTCACATACCAAATCCTCAAATTTTCAATTCTTTCAATGAGTAATTCTGTATTTTTCAAAATTTTGAAACCTTCAAATGCTCAAATGGTCAAATACCAAATCACCGAGTTACCAAGTCAGCAAATTACCAAATTTCAAATCCCACATTCCAAATCTCTAAATTCCCAAATTCCATGTACCCACTAATTCTCAAATTCCCAAATTCTATACATATAGCCCGAAATTCGCAAATCGTCGAATTCCACATGCCCCCAAATTCCACATACCCCAAATTCTCAAGTCCCCGAATTCCACATACCCCCAAATTCCACATATCCCCAAATTCTCAAGTCCCCGAATTTCACATACCACCAAATTCTCAAATACCAAATTCCACACACCCCTAATTCTCAAATCCCCAAGTTCCACACACCCCCAATTCTCAAATCCCCGAATTCCACATATCCCCAAATTCTCAAGTCCCCGAATTTCACATACCACCAAATTCTCAAGTCCCCGAATTTCACATACCACCAAATTCTCAAATACCAAATTCCACACACCCCTAATTCTCAAATCCCCGAATTCCACATATCCCCAAATTCTCAAGTCCCCGAATTTCACATACCACCAAATTCTCAAATACCAAATTCCACACACCGTTAATTCTCAAATCCCCAAGTTCCACACACCCCCAATTCTCAAATCCCCGAATTCCACATACCCCCAAATTCCACATATCCCCAAATTCTCAAGTCCCCGAATTTCACACACCACCAAATTCTCAAACCCCAAATTCCCAAATCCCCTATCCCCAAATCTCCAAATCCTCAAACTCTCAAATTCCCATCTCCCCAAATCCCCAAATCCTCAAATTCCCACCTCCTCAAACCCTCAAATCCTCCTACAACCCCAAACTCCCAAATTCCTAAAATAAAAAACTATTAAAATTGTCCCTAGGACCTCCCTAAACATATACCCGTTCACCTCCCATCTCCACATCCCTTGCATCATCCACCATCCCACATAAAAGCAAGACGCGCACTGGCCGCTGCAATAAAAATATTTCCAATAAGAAGAACCGATCTGGACATGGAAAGAGGTCCAATTATTTGTCGAAAACGGGGATATGGTCGACAAGGTCCGATCGACGTGGCTCGTTTCATCGTCGAAACGTAGGCCGGATCAAAAAACACGAGCACGATGTCCAGCGTATGTATTTTCCTCATGGTACCAGGATCTCTAATCCCTACTCGAACAAAAACGTTTCGGTCGTTCTCTATCTCTCCAATCATCCTCACAAAATACATATATGTGTATACATATATATTTTTACGTTTTCACCGTTAACCCACCCCCCCGTTCGAATAATTCCTACGTTATTATATCCGCTTTTCGACGCAGCAACGGACCCGGCTCGTCGACCAGATACAAACCGTTCCTTCGTCGAGTGGGTTTAACGGTTCGTTCCTGGAAACTGAACCGACTTCTAGGTCGATGTTGAAGAGAGTTCCAGCTTTATGCGACACATTTCCTGGAACTTCATAATCGTTTAATATGCTGCAATTACGTAGCTATTTGGAGATGCTTATTTGGCAATCGATGCGGGGATTTATTTTGAAATTCGGGCTGGGGTGATTTGGGGATTTGGGGGGTTTGGAGGTTTGAGAATTTGGGACTTGGAAATTTGGGGTCTAAGGAAGGGGTTGTAGGAATTTGGTGATTTGTAGATGGGGTGATTTGGAGAATTTGGGACTTGGAAATTTGGGGTTTAAGGAAGGGGTTGTAGGAATTTGGTGATTTGTAGACGGGGTGATTTAAAGATGAAGATTTGTCTAATTTGTTTGGACACTTAGGAGTTTAGAGATATGATAATTTGTAATCTTTGAGTATTTGCAAATTGACATTTTTAATGAAAGTTTGGAATGGAACCTTCGAACAGTTAGAAATTTGCAAGTTTGAAAAATTCGAGTATTTGCAAATTTGTATCTGAGAATTTGCATATTTCGATACTTAGCTTATTTATTTTTCTCAAATTTCTATCTAAAAATTTGCTAAAAATATCTAAAAATATGAATTACAAATAAAAATCTTCAAATTCGATAATGTAATAATTGTTTACATGCTTGACGTACGAAAAGGCCATATATCGAGATAGTGATGGCACTAACAGCCAGCATAGTAGCAGTTACTGCTGACACGTCCCCGTAATATATTTGGTATTCGTTGATTTTAACGATCAGTTTTGAAAACTAAAAAATCCTCTCACTTCTCTGATTTAAACTGTATTCATGGCCGATGTAAAATACCGAGACGTTATCGTTTCGATCTGAACTTTCGGATTTATTTTTCGATCAGTGTAACGTCGGCACGATGAACGACCCTCGAAACGAGATCACCGGGGTATATCAGGACCCTGAAAAAAAGAGATAACCGATCCGCTCGAAAAAGCAATTTTGCAACATCAGTTTCGATATTTGCCTTTCAATTGTTCCAAAGCACCGGCGATATTGCCGTGCCTCTGAACTGTCCAGAGTACATCAATCTGAAAAATATAGCGGAGTTTAGCGTTTAATATTCTACAGAGATTATTTTCGCTTCTATGCATCCCCCTATTAAATCGACTCACTAATTTTTTTTTTTTTATTATTATTACCGTATCTAATTACCGAACTTGGCTCAACTTGCTCGATCGTAAATTAATATGCTCGAACGTAAATTAATATGCTCGAGCGTTAATTGAATTTCAGCGAGATGATAATTGCTGTGTTAACTTGAAGCGTGTGTTTAGATTGCGTAAGGATTCAACTTGACTAATTAAACAAAGCGTGGATAATTATTTTCGACAATCAGTTGTTTATGTTTCTGCTCTTGCTATATTTTATGAAATACTGAATTAAATGACTGGTTAGAAATAAAAAAAATGGAACCTCAAGCTTGAACCTTTTAAGACTGGAAACAAATTCTGTTTTTAAGAAAAGAATAATTTATTACAATTTTATACATCAGATATTGCATATAATATATTTACAGCAACACAATTTTATAAAGTTATATGAAGTACATAAATTGACATTAAAGTGGAGGTTCACCTATTATGTATACAAAATACAATAATTCTATGATCCATATTTTGTAACTATTAGTGGTTATTTTAATAACGTGCACAGTTATGTACGATGAAAAAACTTATAAAATATCTATAAAATATATGATTAAAATACTTATAAAATATTATGACACTTATAAAAAAATATTCCCTTCAACTATCAAACATAGTGTACACAAAAAACGTCTATAAAATTCACTAATGTCTAACGCCATCCACACTAGTGTACTTAACGACGAGTCCACGCGACACGAACCGAACGCGTCCGAAGGTAACCGAAGTACCACTACTTCACCTCCGATCTCAAGGGTTATGTTTCGTATAAGTCTACATACTAGACGTGTTCCTGTTGCCATCATACGAGTAAAGGGTGTTAAAGAGTTTGATCGTCCGGAGAATTGGGTAAAAATTCAACGTTGACGTACCCGTCGTCGTTTCGACAGGCTCGTACGTCGAATTTACAGTCCTTTCTCGCAGTAAACTAAGCCGGTAGGATCGTTGCTCCGGCTTCATCCGTGTAGCGGACGTAGAGAAAAAAAAGAGAAAATTCTCTATTTATACGTGAGCCCAGGTACTCGTTGGGCCGATATTTCCTACGGATACGGTTTGCACGTAGACAATTCCGTGGAAAAGTCTCGCCAAGACGCAGCCGCGTACTCCTTTCCAGGACGAAGCCCCTTTTTAATCATTCACGAGGACCTGACGGCGGCCCGTGCCTTTAAACGATCCAACTGAAATTCGTCCGGACGTCCAACGTCCGAATTTAAATCCTCTCAAATATTGAACATGCATCCGCCGTCACGCGTGTACGTGTGTGCACGTGTGTACCTCGGTGGGGCCTATGTAACTCGCCTAACTTCTTTCTTTCTCGGATACTTTTGCATACGTGGGTTTATGCTAACCACGATTTTTTCGAATTATTGTGGTTTTGAGTTTTTGAATTTTTTGGGGGTTCAGGTTTTTGGGGGTTGGAGTAGGGAAGTCTTTGAATTTTTGGGGGTTTCAAGTTTTTGGGGGTTCGAGTAGTAAAGTCTTCGCAATTTTTGGGGTTTCAAGTTTTGGGGGTCTCGAGTTTTTGGGGTTCCGAGTTGTCAAGTTTTGAATTTTTCAAGGTTTCAAGTTTTTGGGGTTTCGAGTTGTTAAGTCTTTGAATTTTTGGGGTTTCGAGTTTTTGGGGGTTCGAGTAGTCAAGTCTTTGAAATTTTTGGGGTTTCGAGTTGTCAAGTTTTGAATTTTTCAAGGTTTCAAGTTTTTGGGGTTTCGAGTTGTCAAGTCTTTGAATTTTTGGGGTTTCGAGTTTTTGGGGGTTCGAGTAGTCAAGTCTTTGAATTTTTTGGGGTTTCAAGTTTTGGGGGTCTCGAGTTTTTGGGGCTTTCGAGTAGTCAAATCTTTGAATTTTTGGGGGTTCCAAGTTTTTGGGGTTTCGAGTTATCAAGTCTTTGAATTTTGCAAGGTTTCAAGTTTTGGGGGTCTCGAGTTTCTGGGGTTTCGAGTTATCAAGTCTTTGAATTTTTCGAGGTTTCGGGTAGTCAAGTCTTTGAATTATTCGAGGTTTCAAGTTTTTGAGATTTCGAGTAGTCAAGTTTTTGAATGTTATATTCTTAAATTTTTTAATTTAATAAATTGGAAGTTTTCAAATTTTCGAATTGTCAGATTTAAAAATTTGGAAGTCCTCAAATTTTCAAATTATAAAATTCAATAAATTGGAAGTTTTCGAGTTTTAAAATTGTCAGATTTAAAAATTTAGAAGTCTTCGAATTTTCAAATTATAAAATTTAATAAATTGGAAGTTTTCGAATTTTCAAATTGTCTAATTTAACAATTTGGACATTTTCGAAATTTCAAATTGTCAAATTTAACAATTTGGAAGTTTTCGAATTTCCATGTCAAACTCTCAAGTTCTGCAACTTTACAATTTTCTGCTCTCCCAGTTTTTAAACCATAATCTCACATTTTGTTTGCACATTTAAAATTATTTGTAATTTCTGAATTTACAAATTTGATATTCCTAAACATTCGAAATTTCATACATAGCCAAATTTCTATAGTTTCATATTTTGAAGTGTCCAAATTTTCCGGACACGTTATTAATCCGTAAAAACTAGAAAATCCGAAGAAAAATGGACAAACGGAACATTGAATGTCTGCAATGACCGGAAACTGCAATAGAGCGGAACCGTAGTCGATAATCAACATATTAAACTGCATCGAACCGTTAATTATTAATTCTAATTTTCTGTCAAATATTTAACGTACTTATAGCTCATTAACGCGCGTTAAAAACACATATAAATGAGTCATATTAATGCATCGTTCGCTCGAGTGTTTGAGAACATCGCTTCTACTAAAATACTGTAATTAATTTATGCACGAACTTCGATAAATGTTTTCGCTGGGCAAACACACCGCGATGAATAATAACGTAAAAGCGTACAGGCAGTGAAGATTTAGCACGACATCGGAGATTTCCCGTCTGCGTGAATCATGCGTTCGTTTCGGACATATTCGATATAGTCGAAAACGATGTTTCGTCTATGTATCTGAGATTGATCCGAAACGTTTAATCTTCCATCGAACGAAAAAGGAGAAACATTTTACTGGGGTAACTATTTCTATGCTCAGTGAAAATGGGACTCTGTGACTCTGTTTTGACTCAGGTGATTTAAAGTAATATTTAGAAGCTTGATTGTTTGAAGACATAAAACGTCGCGAAACGTTTAGTCTTTTATAGAACGAAAAAGGAGAAACATTTTACTGGGGTAACTATTTCTATGTTCAGTGAAAATGGGACTCTGTATACTTCACTTTGTTTGAGGACATAAAATATACAAATTTAAAAATTTAGGAATTTGTACATTTTATTATAGATGCACAAACTCGTAAATTTGAAATTTTTAAGATTCCAAAATTTTGTAATTGTAAAATTTAAAAGTTTGAACATTTGAAAATGTAGAAATTAAAAAGTGTAAGAATTTAAAAATGTAGAAATTAAAAAATGTAAGAATTTGAAAATGCAAAAATTAAAAAATATAAAAATTTAAAATTGTAGTAATTAAAAAATATAAAAATTTAAAATTGTAGTAATTAAAAAATATAAAAATTTAAAAATGTAGAAATTAAAAAATATAAAAGTTTGAAAATGCAGAAACTGAAAAACATAAAAATTTGAAAATTTAGAAATTAAAAAATATAAAAATTTAAAAATGTAGAACTTAAAAAATATAAAAATTTAAAAATGCAGAAAATAAAAAAAAAAGAAAAGTTTGAAATCGTAGAAATTGAAAAATATAAAAATTTAAAAATGTAGAAATTAAAAAATATAAAAATTAGAAACGCAGAAAATTAAAACTTGTAGAATACAGAACTATGAAAGCTAAAAATGTTGAAAAGCGTAGAAACACAGAAATCGAAAAGCAGTATTTTGATAGAGAAATCAGCGCACGATGAAGCAAAGCGACCGACAAAGAACCAATAAAACAAGCAAACGAAAAAGCAACGTAAAGCACAGTGAGAATAAATAACGCGTATAAAAGAATGGAAAAAAAGGACGTAACCTACAGTAGACCGCTTTGAGCACGTAATTCAATTCCGTCCGCAAATCGCGAAATTACGTAAGCGTGTACGTTGTAAACAATCAGCGTTCGAAAGCGAATGGTTGAATATTTACGAGGGGATTACAAGAAGTCTTAGACAAAACACAATAATCGTAACTCAAGAACTTAGCAACGTTAAGAAACGCGTTACTTAACATTTCTATACGTTTGTAGGCCACGTTCAAGATAACTCGGTGTCTTCCGGGAGAAGAAATTTAACTGGCAACAAAGAGAACGGATTACAGAGGTACGATTAACTTGATATTACATAAGCATCGCGTCGTGAGAAACGATTCTGAAACGTTCTCCTTCTTTCAAATGAGACTACGTCGCTCGAATTCTCGTGGGAGAATTATGGATCGTGTTCGCTTTCTTTTCATCTTTTAATGACTGATACCGCTGCTCTTTGTGGATAAATTTTATTTGCAAGATAACATTCTTGCGTTCAATTATCTGGGAATTGGTCTTTTGTAAATTATTTAATTTAGGGCTATACTTTATTTAGCTTAGTATTTAATTTAGGGTTACAGTTGTTTTAAGACTGTATTTAGGGGTAGGATACGTTACACTTAACTTAGGGCGCTGTTCAATTTTGGGACTATATTCAGATTAGGGCTATAGTTTATTTAGGAGCATATTTAATTTAGGATTACACGCAGTTTAGGATCACAATTAATTTAGGACTACACTTAGTTTAGGTTCACATTTAATTTAGGTCTATATTTAGTTCATGATCAAATTTAATTTAGGACTACACTTAATTTAGGATCACATTTGATTTAGATCTATATTTAGTTCATGATCAAACATAATTTAAGACTGTACTTAGTTTAGGATCACATTTAATTTAAATCTATATTTAGTTCAGTATCAAATTTAATTTAGGACTGCACTTAGTTTAGGATCACATTTAATTTAGGTCTATATTTAGTTCAGTATCAAATTTAATTTAGGACTACATTTAGTTTAGGATCAAATTTAATTTAGATCTATATTTAGTTCATGATCAAATTTAATTTAGGACTGCACTTAGTTTAGGATCACATTTAATTTAGGTTTATATTTAGTTCATGATCACATTTAATTTAGGACTGCACTTAGTTT
The DNA here is from genome assembly GCF_050947335.1 of Megachile rotundata. NCBI lineage: Eukaryota > Metazoa > Arthropoda > Insecta > Hymenoptera > Megachilidae > Megachile > Megachile rotundata. The sequence continues at coordinate 19,492,063 of NC_134983.1, forward strand.
AGGATCACATTTGATTTAGGTCTATATTTAGTTCAGTATCAAATTTAATTTAGGACTATACTTAGTTTACGATCACATTTAATTTAGGACTACACTTAGTTCAGGATCATATCTATTTTAGAACTGTACTTCATTTAGAACCATATTTAATTTAGGTTTACACTTACATCACAACTACATTTATTTCAGGGCTACTCTTAATTTAAAACTACATTTAATTTTAGAGTTATATTTGATTTAGGACCATGCTTAATTCAGAACTATATTTAATTTAAGTCTATACCTAATTTAAGACCACATTCCATTTAAGATTATACTTAATTTAGGACTATATTTAACAATGGATATTTACGACACATTTCAGGGATTTAGATTCCTTGTATTTGAACTTCAATGTGCATCATATGTCTAACAACGTTAAAAGCCAAGTGATAAACTTCTCACTATCTTCACTTTATCTGATACTGAGAAAGTAAAAGTACATCAATGTTCAATATTTTATGACTATCTTAACACCTTGCAGTGTGTTAAGCTAAAAATAACCTATTCTCTGCTACAATGCTAAGATGACTCAAGAAAGTTAAAATGTCAGGGCTGTTTTGCATTTAGCCATTCCTATCTGTGCAAATTTCAATTGCAATTCAACTGTACTGAAAATACAAGAAAGGTTTCGACTGCAACTTCAACTGCATCATGAGTACAGTTCATTATTTTAATATAAGGGGTAGCTTCTGAATTACCATGACAGTTGAACAAAATTCATTTTGTTTAAAAAGATATATAAATGTAGAATTCTCAAATGCATACTCTAAAACAAATAGATAAAGATACAGATACACATACATAAGAATAGTTCATATAAAAATACATGTAAGATTGTTCATTATTTTAACACAAGGGGTGGCTTCTTAATTACCATGACAGTTGAACAAAATTCATTTTGTTTAAAAAGATATATAAATGTATAATTCTCAAATGCATACTCCGAAATAAATAGATAAAGATACAGATACACATACATAAGAATAGTTCATATAAAAATACAAGTAAAGACAGCACACTTCCATTTTCTTTCAGATGAAACACTTCCAATAAAAATTAAAGACAGCTATAATTGAGATTAGTGTATTTTCAACCGCGTCCTCATTCGGTAACGTTCGAAACGCGAAACGAAAAAATAAAAAGCAATCGGCAAGTTCGAGCACGGAAATAATGGACGATCGTTGTGGAACGGTGGCGCCACCCTTCCCACTCGGTTCTTCGACGCGTGCAAATTTTTTTTCCCGTCACCCTCCGCCATCACCGGCAAATCCTCGAAATCCGCAGCAGGCCGGACAAATATAAATAACGGAATGATAATGAATCAAATCGCACGTGAAAAACCAATAAGTTATTGGCCGGCTGGCGCGAATGATTGGCCACGCGGTATACCTGCACGCCTCTCTCGATTCCGCGCTGCGGCTCCGAACTTTGCCCGCGTCCTCTTTCACCGGCCCCGTATTTCTCCCTCCTTCACCCCTCAGCGTTCTCTTTTTTTTAGTTTTTATTCTCTCGCGTCCGTTCCAGGTTTCGCCGTGGCCGGCGACACGAGCGCGATCGGACAACGCACACAGTGCATATTTTTCAATTAATTTAAATTACAAAACATCGCGGTAACGGGTCCCAGCGTTCACCCTCGACCCCCGCGATCTCTCTCGCTCTCTCGACCAATATCTGCACGCGGGCATAAAACGTTGCGCGTACACGCGCGCCTCTGTGTCACTCAGCAAAGCGTACCCCGGCTGTGTAATCATTTTTATTTTCCTGCGTGGACCTAACTGACATTTTTCTCCCTTTTTTTCGACGTCACGGAACACAGGAATTTGTAGATATACCCGTCTAGAGATATAGAGATATGGGGACTCGGTAATAGGAACATAGGTGTACGTGTGAAGTTGCGAATACAAGTACTTTTACAGATGGTTAGGTTATAGAAAGTTATAGAAGTTAGGACATAGAAAATCTAAAAATATAGAGATGTAAAAGTTGTAAGAGGGAATGACATCCAGGTATTTTTTCTTAATAATTCAAGAACGAAGCTTCAAACCCCATTTTTGTAAAGGGAAATTTTGTTCAGAATGTCATCCTCTTTCCTTCCAGGGAGTTACATTACTTATGAATCACCCTGTATATAAGTACCCAAAGACATAGGAAAATCATTAACATAAAAATACAGAAATTTTGTGCTATATATTTGAACACAACACAGACACGTTTTAGTTTAAACATAAAATAAAATTGTACTATAGAATAGTTTAACCGATTTTTTCTACAGCATCCTTTGTTCATCCACGTTGGAGGAACAGGAAGTGTCAAAAGTACGCACCGTGCGATTACCATGGAAACAGAACCGACATCCCGGTAGCCGAGTTGTTTTACGAGTCTGTTTTTCGTCTATGCTAATGTACGATTGCGACGATCGTAATCATCCCCCATCCCTGTGGTGTCCCTCGGTTGATATTATCTTACGAATTCGCGTGGATACTTTCGAGTTCTCCGGGGCCGCTTCAAAGCAACTTGGCACAAGGATTTAACGAGCACCGAACCCGAACCACCGATGTTCCTAATGTTATTGTCTTTCCTCGATCGTAAAAAAAGTATCTTTCATCAATCCTGCATTTCTGTCTGTCCCCGTATTTCCACCCCTCTGTCGCCGATGATCGTTCGCCGGGCAATTTGTATACGTTCCGCGTGCGGACGAGTAGCTGACGCAGGGGTTGCAACCACCTAACGGAAGTACAAGTCCGGGAAATTAAAGGGTGGCTGAATCTTGAACGACTTCTGGAAGTAGTATATTAAAGTTGTTTCTCTCGTCTCTGTTTGTCAATTCGGTGATGCGATTTTAGTCGAAATTTTTGGGTTTTGCCATTTTTAGGATTTTAGGATTTTAGGATGTCAGGGTTTCAGGGTTTCAGGGTTTTAGAGTTTCAGGATTTCAGGGTTTTAAAATTTTAGGGTTTCAGGGTTTCAGGGTTTCAGGGTTTTAGAGTTTTAGGATTTCAGGGTTTTAAAGTTTCAGGGTTTTAGGGTTTCAAGGTTTTAGAGTTTCAGGGTTTTAAGGGCTTAGGGGCTTAGGGTTTTAGGGTTTCAGAGTTTCAGGGTTTTAGGGTTTTAGGGTTTTAGGGTTTCAGGGTTTAAGGGTTTCAGGGTTTCAGGGTTTCAGGGTTCTAGGGTTTGAGGGTTTTAGAGATTCAGTGTTTTAGAGTTCGAGGGTTTTAGAGTTTGAAGGTTTTAGGGTTTCAGGGTTTTAGGGTTTCAGGGTTTCAGGGTTTTAGGGCTTCAGGGTTTAAGGGTTTCAAGGTTTTAAGGTTTTAAGGTTTTAAGGTTTCAGGGTTTTAGAGTTTCAGGGTCTTAGGGTTTCAGGGTTTTAGGGTCTCAGGGTTTTTATGGTTTCAGAGTTTCAGGGTCTTAGGGTCTTATGGTTTCAGGGTTATAGGGCTTCAGGGTTTTAGGATTTTTAAACTTTGATACCATAGGACCTTTAAGTTTTGCAATTTTAAGAAACCTTCATATTTTGACATCATAGAACTTTTACGTTTTTGAACATCGATACTCTAGAATTCTGGATTTTGTCACATTAAAATCTTCAACTTATAGGAATGTTGACACTTGAAGATTTGAAGCTAGAATTTTTCAATTTTTCAATTATAAAATTCCAGAATTGTTGTTTTGTATTATAGGACTTTGTGGTTTTTAAGTTTTGCAACATTCATGTTTGAAGAACAAACGTCAAAAGTTCAAACTGTTGACACTTTTTAGTCTGTCAACTTTGTAAGTCATTATTAAAAATGGCTGATGATGCAGTCAGCTAAAAATTGATACAAATTCATGCATCCCCATCACTACAAAAAACGAAAGACTGCAATTGAAAAATTATTAGCCAACCGAACGTATTCATTCCAAACAGGTGAAACACTAAACCGTGATTACAGGAAAATGAAAGAGGAAATGGTACAATAAGGAAACAGTAAAGTACCTTGATCCAAGATTTCGCGAAACGAGTGTTTAGGCCAATTTATAAGTCGAGTTTCAGATCGGATAGACACGCCTGTTCCGTGCCAGCGTTCTCCATTTGGTATTCGAACGGGATTTCGAAGACGATCCCTATTTATTCAAGAACGTTTCGACACCTTCGAGATACTTAAGAGACTCTTTCGCTCGAGTTCTCTCGACGTTGATCCTGGAGGGACATGTTCGAAGAAAATATATTTCGGCCGTTCGATCCCTGAATATCGGTACACGCACGCTTAACTAACGCCTCCTTTCTCGTATATCGTGTACCGAGGTTTTCTCGCAAAATGAAACGCGAACAAACGCTGACTGAAATAAACACCAGAATCACGTCGCGTATTCTTATGAGGAAATACAGGTGTTTTTATGAGGACGTTTCAGTGCTCTATAAAGAAGCGCCAAATGGGATATTTATGAAAATGTAGGAAGTGCTTCGATATGATGATGCTATGTTGTTTAGACTTTATTATTAATAGAGATATTTTGTTTCGTTCGAGTAGATGAATTTTAGACAAATTTTTTTTGTCAGATTAAGAGTTTTTTATCTCAACTTTTCAATTTTTAAATTCTCACTGAACGAGGAAGGTCTGAACTAATAAATTAACATTGAACTAATTTAAACAAAAAACTATTTATGCTATGAAGCTTTTTCGTATTAAACGTCGATTGCTTTTTGTTAAACATATAATGCGACACTTAAGAAAAAATAAGTTCCTTCTGTTGTACTTATACTCTAAAAATTATTCATTAAACGTTGGTAAACCCGGTGTTACGCGAAACACCCGCTTCGGTGTGAACAGCACGCGGCAGGGGGTTAATCCGAACGAAAATTGTAACCGTGGATCAGGGGTAGTTACATAATTAGGAATATTTGGCATAGTTGTTCGGCTGGAGGTCGGCTTTTTGTAGCGGTTTATACGTGCTTGGACAGGAGTCCTCGTTAATAATGCATATAAATTTATATTAAGCTTTTGTCCGTGCAGGGCGCACGAAGAGAGGCGTGTAACGTTGAGTTATGCTGACGCGTGCTGCTCATTTCCCCTTAATTACGATATTGCTTATGTGCGGGGGTGGAGGGTGGACGCAAAGATAAAGAGCACTTCCAAAAATGGGATTAAAATTTACAGTTATGCCGTCATAATTACGGCCGAGATGGACGGGAATGTTTCGCAAAAAACAACGGGCTTTATTAATAAACGCGAACTTTCATGAAATACAGTCTCATTACTGATACTCTCGGAACGTGGATAAAAGGGAAACTAATAAATCGTTACGTATTTCGATAATATACTGCTTCTTATTTTCTTCTATTTTTTTGTATTATATGTTATATCATTTTTCAAGAATAATCTTATTTTAGATAATATACATGAATCTTTATGTAATTTGTTTCAAAATAAATTTTATTTCTTTTTCAATATTAATAGGTAATATATTGTTATGTCATAGTTTTACATATGTGCAAATTTTTACATATGTTATATATGTGTAAATTTTTACATATACTGCATATGTGTAATTTATACATATGTGTGATATGTATTATCACATGTATATTATACATAACATACCTTATATGATGTGTGATAATATATACCACACATATGTATAAATTACATGTGTAAATTTTTACATATACTACATATGTGTGATATGTATTATCACATGTATATTGTACATAACATACCTTATATGATGTGTGATAATACATGTCACACATATGTATAAATTACATGTGTAAATTTTTACATATACTACATATGTGTAATTTATACATATGTGTGATATGTATTATCACATGTATATTGTACATAACATACCCTATATGATGTGTGATAATACATATCACACATATGTGTAATTTATACATATGTGTGATATGTATTATCATATGTACCTTGTACATGTCATACCTTATATGATGTGTGACAATACATATCACACATATGTAAAAATTACATATTATACTATATATACTACACATATGTAAAAATTACATGTAATTTTTACATATGTGTAGTATATGTAAAAATTTAACACTATGTCACGTTATCCCATTCCACTGAAAATAAAAGTACTAATTTATTAAAAATAGAATTATGATTAATAAAGTTATAATATTATTTAACATAGTATGATTTTATGTCATAATTTTTATTTTAACGATTATTCGACATATTGATTGAATTTATTTACAAATTCAAGATCGAAATTTGAAAATTATTAATTTATATATGCATCGGATTAAATTACTTTCGCGCGAGATTAAAATTTAATATTTTCCGTTTTTATGAATAATATCTTTTAGTTAACAGAATTCATTAATTTTGTAATTTATCATTGCGTGTAATGAAGTTAAATGAAATTTCATACATATATCAAATGTTCACGCCATATTTGTACAGTCAACATCAAATTTTCGCTTCTCCACATAAAATACAATAATCATCAAATATTTTATATATTTTATAGAATAGATTTTTAGAAAATTTCGAAAAATCTAAAAATCTGAAAATTCAGAGCCCCAAAGAACAAGAACATTGATAGTCACAAAAAACAAAACACAGAAAAGAAAATGACTAAAGTACAAAAAGAAATCCTACATTGTCGTCGAAATTAAAAAAGAGGGAATAAAAGACACGTAAAAATTCGCCCGCGCAGCAAACACGAAACATAGACACAATGATTGGAAGGAAATCCCGTGGAGCCACACCTCCGCGTCTCCGTTTCTTTTCGCTTTCGGAATAAATCGGCGATCGACCTTTAACCCGTGCTGCCTTCCGATAATTTAGCTGTATCTCCTGACTCGGCTACGAGGTAGCGTCAGGGAGGGGTTGATAGGTCGTACCACCCCCTGCCGAGGGCGGAAGTCAAAAAATCGTCCCCACAAATCACCGAGCACAATGGTCCCGATTGTGTACGGTACTGTGCAACCCCTCCGACTCCTCTAACCCCTAACTAACTATCCCGCTGTAGTTCCGACACACGGACGGGCAAGAGAAGGGTGAGCCAACGGCTAGGGGGGTTGATGCAGGACGGCGGGGCAGCGGGGGGAGGAAATCTATTGCCGGAAGTGAGTATATTCAGCGGCGGTCTGCGGTGCGTGTATGGAAATTCGAGACCGCCTTCCTCGAGGAAGGGTCCTTCCCAAAACCCGAAGGGAATCCGCACGCGACGACAATTTCGCTGTGGGTACACGACGAAACGGGGAATAAGAAAGAGACGGAAAAGAAACGATGGAAAAAGGAACGACGACGGATGATCGTGCTGCGCTCGGCGGAAATAGTTTGATTAACGATTCATTTGTCACAGAATTGACGTATTCGGCGTTTCCTATATTGGCGGGAAGATTTGAATGTATTGTTTGAAGATTGAAATGTTACAGGCATTGTATAAGAATATTGGTGACGGTGGTCAGCTTCAAGTATAAAGCTAGTATACGATTGAACTATTTGAAGCGTTGAGTGAGATTTAAGTACACTGCTAGTTTAAATTGGTAAATCGGTAATGAAGGGAAGATTTGAATATACTATTAGTATATAGTAAAATGTTTCAGGTATTGAATGAAAAAATTGGTATTAAGGGTGTGGTTCGACTATACCACTAATATCTGATTGATATATTTGAGGTTCTGGATGTGAACATTATATGAACTATGACATTCAAGATCTTGAACGAGATACTTGTTAACGAGCTTAAGTTGCAAATATACAGCTAGTATACAATCAATCTATTCGAGGTTCTGAAAACTTGATAGTAAGATTAAGATTTGAACATGTCAATACATAATCAAAATGTTCAACGTTTAAGATAAAGAACTTTGTACTGAGGATACAAATATAGCACCCAGTGTATACTTCTAGCAGATTCAAGTGTCACCAAGTGACTTTGAATAGTCCAATAAATATTGACATTTAATAATTTTCATATTATACATGTACATGTATATACAATTTTAAAAATTGATTATCGTGGTCAAATAAAGGCTCTGTAGAATGCGGCGTGCGAAAAAACTCGACGTGTGAGTCTCACGGTGGTCTTCGCTCTGCAAAGGTTCTCCATAGTGTTCATACGAGGCAATTCCAATCAGAAATTAAGTCTGGGCCTATCGGAGATTGCGAGATGAATGGCCTTCGCTTTCTCCTTGAACCTTTTTCTACACCGACAAACTTCTAGGGTAAAAATGGAAGCGTTCTTCGCATAGCGAAGGGGAGGGGGAGGAGAAACGTGGATGGTGGTGGGACGCCTGATTCATATAATGAAATGTCTGTGAGATGATGAGCTTGGAGGCCGGTAAGTATAGCGTTGAGTCGTGGCCCGTGACCTCTGTCGGAGAACTGGCAAGAAAAATGCGGGGAAAGGGAAGAACGAGAGGAATGATGTGCAAGGAAGTTACTGTGGAGTCTAGTTATATTGGCAAGAATTATACGAAGAATGCGATATTTGTGGTAGATTGGTGGTAAGGTGGATTGATGGATTGGTGGATTGGTGGATTGGTGGATTGGTGGTAAGGTGGTAAGGTGGTAAGGTGGTAAGGTGGTAAGGTGGATTGGTGGATTGGTGGATTGGTGGATTGGTGGTAAGGTGGTAAGGTGGTAAGGTGGTAAGGTGGTAAGGTGGATTGGTGGATTGGTGGATTGGTGGATTGGTGGATTGGTGGATTGGTGGATTGGTGGATTGGTGGATTGGTGGTTAGGTGGATTGGTGGATTGGTGGATTGGTGGTAAGGTGGATTGGTGGATTGGTGGTAAGGTGGATTGGTGAATTCGTGGTAAGGTGGATTGGTGGATGGGTGGATTAGTGGTAAGGTGGATTGGTGAATTGGTGGATTGGTGGATGGGTGGATTGGTGGTAAGGTGGAGTGCTGGATTGGCGGTAAGGTGGAGTGGTGGATTGGTGGTAAGGTGGATTGGTGGATTGGTGGATTGGTGGATTGGTGGATTGGTGGATTGGTGGATTGGTGGTAAGGTGGATTGGTGGTAAGGTGGATTGGTGGATTGGTGGATTGGTGGATTGGTGGATTGGTGGATTGGTGGATTGGTGGATTGGTGGATTGGTGGATTGGTGGATTGGTGGATTGGTGGATTGGTGGATTGGTGGATTGGTGGATTGGTGGATTGGTGGATTGGTGGATTGGTGGTAAGGTGGATTGGTGGATTGGTGGATTGGTGGAGTGGTGGATTGGTGGATTGGTGGATTGGTGGATTGGTGGATTGGTGCATTGGTGCATTGGTGGATTGGTGGATTGGTGGTAAGGTGGATTGGTGGATTGGTGGATTGGTGGATTGGTGGATTGGTGGATTGGTGGATTGGTGGATTGGTGGATTGGTGGATTGGTGCATTGGTGCATTGGTGGATTGGTGCATTGGTAAATTGGTGGATTGGTGGATTGGTGGATTGGTGGATTGGTGGATTGGTATATTGGTAGATTAGTAAATTGACAAACTGGTAAATTGATAAATTGGTAAACTGGTAAACTGGTAAACTGGTAAACTGATAAACTGGTAAACTGGTAAAGTGGTAAACTGGTAAACTGGTAAATTAGTAAATTGGTAACTTGGTATATTGGTAAATTAATAGACTGATGAATTGATGAATTGATGAATTGATGAATTGATGAATTGCTAAATTGATGAATTGATAAATTGATGAATTGATAAATTGATGAATTGACAAATTGATAAATGTTTAGATTGGTAAATTTGTAGATTTGTAGATAGACAAATTGGTAAAATGGTACTGTGTTAAAATGCTAGATTCATAGTTTGACAGATTCATTGAATAATAATATAGCAAATTCGTAGATTCCTATTAATATTAATTGACCAAACCCTACTTCACAAGAATAAATGACAACAACCACAAATTATATCATTAATACTCTGTACTTCATAATTGTAATCATACCTTAAACCATACGACAGACTCAACAAATACACCCGTTATCCGAAAGAAGAACGTGGAAATATCCTTTTTTTTTTCATCCATTTCCAACGCAAATGCACGGCACCCCTAATCGGAAATATCGGCGTCGTATAAATTTCATTATAATCCGCTTACACGAACGGCCCATCCAGTTTCGTTTTTACAATCGGGAACGCGTCGATCCGCTTGATTTTGTTTGCCGGTGTAACACTCCGTTGATGGACCGCCGTTGATGGGAGCACATCAAACTATGATTTGGTATTTAGTCACCATTAGGGACGCATTAGCACTGATTACACGTGCAGCTACCTACAGCGTATCCAGCGTGTACACGTGCACGCGTATACACGCGTGTATATACATTAACCCAGATACATCACCGTCACGGACTCGTCGCGTATATTCTCGCCGAGACACCCAAATGTTTGCACGCCCATAATCGACCGATCTGCCTACAGATTTTCCATGAATTCTTTATTCGACGTTTACTTTCCGCAAATCTGTTTGACGCGAAAAGATCGCATTTGGTGCAATTATGGTCTTTGGATGTCGAAATGGACCTCTAGAGACTTTCTGCATTTTTTTTTAAGTTAAAAGGTTTGTTCAAATTGTCTTTATGTATAATTAAGCTAACATGATGTTTTAATACGACTTTCATAACATTGATGTTCATAAGACATTATGGAAATGTATTGAGAAAGACAAGATCCAAAGAGAGACCTGATGAAGAGACAAGAAACATGGTTATTAATTGTGAAGACTTTTATCTTTCCAATTGATTGACTAACAATTTGATAAAGACCTGATGAAGAGACAAGAAACATGGTTATTAATTATGAAGACTTTTATCTTTCCAATTGATTGACTAACAATTTGATGAAGACCTGACGAAGAGACAAGAAACATGGTTATTAATTATGAAGACTTTTATCTTTCCAATTGATTGACTAACAATTTGATGTGCATATATATTTGATATGTCAAGTTGATATTTAAAGAACAAATTCATAAATATTGTCAGGTTTATGAGTCACATCTATTCATTCCACAGAAGGAGACTGAGGTATAAGAACATTCAGTTGTTTTCTATAAAGTAAAATAATTTTATAAGTCAGACAATGTGGAAATATTGTACTAGGAGATAAACCTGATGGAAAGACAAGAAACAAAAAAAATCATTAGTTAGCAATAATTCTATCTTTCAGACTGTTTGACTACCAATTCGATGTACATATATGTTTGATATGTCAAGTTGATATTTAAAGAAGAAATTCATAAATATTGTCAGGTTTATGAGTCACATCTATTCATTCCAAAGAAGTATACTGAGGTATAAGAACATTCAATTATGTTTTCTATGAGTTAGCAAAGTTTCAACGCGTCAGAGTAACACTTATCCTCTTCATTCCTCTAATAGGTTCCTCCATCTTCCCCTGAAAGAACTAATATCCGTTTGACTAGTTAAATGAACATATCGACGTTATCGGTAATCTCGAGTTTCTGTCATCGAAGCGCACAGTGCAGCTTTGTGTCCTGATTAGCGTGCGTTCAAGAATGTTGATCATAAGCGTGGTCAGCATCGTCTAATCAATCCCTGTGTTTCGAACGGCGAAATAATTGGAGCGTCATCGCGTCGAGATTCCGGCTTCCATTAACGTCTTACTGTTCCCGAAGGAGCTTTGTGCACACGCGAAACGCGATGAATCGTCGAAGCCAAGCAACGAATGAGAGAAACACGATCGTTCCGGTCGGAACGGCGACTTATAAATCACGATAATATCTCTGTTCGCCGCTCGTAGAGGGCAACGAATAATTATTTGCATTAACATCGCGATATGTAATTGCTCTAGCGAGATATAGCGTGCTCGCGTTCACGAGACTCGGCTAACCTTTCACCCATCGATCCTCTCCGCGTTCAGTCATTGATCTCTCTTCGATTCGTTATTTATGGATCGCTCGGCTACGCTATGCAAATAATATCGTTGAGAAATGTATTTTAATTATATCGGTTTAAATCCGAAGGATTTGCGCCGCGGTTTTCTTTTTTTCAACGGGCAGCGTGTTCACCGCGGGAAACGATTAATTAAGTTGATTATCTGGAAGCATCGCGCCAGCCACGTTTAATTGGGTGTATGTTAAAGCGATCTGGATTCCTTGCTCGGTGTTTAGGATGACGTGTATCGATTGAAATCTTTACTGTGTGCTATTTTGTAGCTGTTGTTTATTTCGGAACCATATCTACGTGAAGAATTTGCAGATTGATCAAATAAAATTGTCATTCAAGAACTAACCTCATTATTTATACTAACCTATCGTTAATATTAACCTCAACAATCCAAGATGAATATTAAAAAAGAAGAATAGTATCAAACCTAGTGCATCATAATCCAAAAAAGCTTGCAAAAATGAACAAAAAAATTATTATAAAATCCATCATCATCCAAAAACCAACCTCGCTATTTATCCTAACCTATCGTTACCATCAACCTCAACAATTCAAGATGAATATTAAAACAGAAGAACAGTATCAAACTTAATGCATCATAATCCAAAAAAGCTTGCAAAAATGAACAAAAAAATTATTATAAAATCCATCATCATCCAAAAACAAACCTCGCTATTTATCTTAACCTATCGTTACCATCAACCTCAACAATTCAAGATGAATATTAAAACAGAAGAACAGTATCAAACTTAATGCATCATAATCCAAAAGAGCTTGCAAAAATGAACAAAAAAATTATTATAAAATCCATCATCATCCAAAAACCAACCTTGCTATTTATCCTAACCTATCGTTACCATCAACCTCAACAATTCAAGATGAATATTAAAACAGAAAAACAGTATCAAACCTAGTGCATGATAATCCAAACAAGCTTGCAAAAATGAACAAAAAAATTATTATAAAATCCATCGTCATCCAAAAACCAACCTCGCTATTCATTCTAACCTATCGTTATCAACCTCAACAATCCGAGATGAATATTAAAATAGAAGAATAGTATTAAACCTAGTGCATCATAATCCAAAAAGCTTGCAAGAATGAACAAAAAAATTACCATAGAATCTATGGTCATCCAGAAACTAACCTCTCTATTTATCCTAACCTATCGTTACCATTAATCTCAACAACCCCAGAAGAATATTAAAACAGCACAATATCAAACCTAGTGTATAATAATCCAAAAAAGCTTGCAAGCATGAACAAAAAAATTACCATAGAATCCGTCGACATCCAAAAACTAACCTCGCTATTCATCCTAACATATCGTTGCCAACCCTCAACAACCCCAGAAGAACAATATCAAACCTAGCACAAAATAATCCGAAAAACTTAGTAAAAAAAGTAACCAACCCAGTAAAAAAAAAAGTAGTTGCGGTAAGAAATGAAAATGTGGGGTCAGCATTATGTAAGTGTATTTTCGCAAGGTTCTAAGGTCGGCGTTTTAATTGAATCGACTCGTCGGCGACGTTGGCGATTAAACGAAACTTAAGCAAAGGTTGATCATTCATTCTTGGGTTGGTAATCGAGGTCCGAAAACGGCGTTATCCAGGACGGTTGTTATTAAACGGAAGGCCATCGGGTCGCCATCCCACGAGACGTATCGTTCCAATACCGCGTTAACGAGTTCTAATGGGAGTTGGGAACGATAATCGTCGCCTCGGAGCGAGTCAAAGTTTTCTTTCTAATTAAGAAACAAATAACCAGAGTTCACGGTTGGCCCGCTTTCCGAGCAGCTTCGTTAATAAACGCAGCCCGGTTATTAAACCAGAAAATTAACGTCTGCCTCGTACGGGGAGAAATAGAAAGGTCGGATAGACGGTAGAATAGAGGGAAGAGAAAGAGGGTTTATACGCGTACTGTTACGACGGAGAAACCGCCATGATATCCATCGATCGATTCGGCCATTCATAAAGACCGTTCCATTCTTGCACGAATTCGACGTAATCCCCCCAAGTAGATGTTCCTGAAATGTGAACCTCTTAATTGTGACGTCTTTTATCGATGATCGTCAGACGTTGCTTTGTAAGATTCGTTACAATCGTTGTCGAATACTTAACCGGTCGGGAAATTTTGGGGATTTGGGGGTTTGGGGAGGGTGGAAATTTGGAAATTTGGGGACTTGGGAGGGTGGAAATTTGGGGAGATTGGGATTTGGGAAGGTGGGGGTTTGAGAAGGTGGAAATTTGGGAATATGGGGACTTGGGAAGGTGGAACTTTGGGGATTTGGGGATTTGAGAAGGTGGATATTTGGGGATTTGGGGGTTTGAGAAGATGGAAATTTGGAGAGTTGGGAATTTGAGAAGGTGGATATTTGGGGATTTGGGGGTTTGAGAAGATGGAAATTTGGAGAGTTGGGAACTTGAGAAGGTGGAAATTTGAGAATATAGGGATTTGGAGAGTTGGGAATTTGAGAAGGTGGAAATTTGGGAATATGGGGACTTGGGAAGGTGGAAATTTGGGGATCTGGGGATTTGAGAGGGTGGAAATTTGGAAATATGGGGCTCTGGGAATTTGGGGGTTTGAGAAGATGGAAATTTGGAGAGTTGGGAATTTGAGAAGGTGGAAATTTGGGAATATGGGAATTTGGAAAGATGGAAATTTGGGGATCTGAGGATTTGAGAGAGTGGAAATTTGGGAATATGGGGATTTGGGGATTTGGGGGTTTGGGAAGATGGAAATTTGGAGATCTGGGAATTTGAGAAGGTGGAAATTTGGGAATATGGGAATTTGGAAAGGTGGAAATTTGGGGATCTGGGGATTTGAGAGGGTGGAAATTTGGGAATATGGGGATTTGGGGATTTGGGTGTTTGAGAAGATGGAAATTTGGAGAATTGGGAATTTGAGAAGGTGGAAATTTGGAAATATGGGCCTTCGGGAATTTAGGGATTTGAGAAGGTGGAAATTTAGTGACTTGGGGATTCAAGAAGGTGGATCTGAGTCAGTAGAATTGCGAAGTAGATGTCTGAAACCAAACACATGAGAGAAATAATAACATATGGTTCCAGGAATTTTTCGTAACCGAAGTTAAAGCAGTTAGCTAGAAATTAAGCATCTTATTGATACTCAGCAATATATGTATATTATCGTTAAAATATCATTAAAGCTAATAGGAGTGACTGAAGTTGAACGGCAAGTTTATCGTTCAAGTCTATTTATTCTTATTTAAACTTCAAACAAGTTCTCGTTTCAAGGAAGTGCCTGTTCCAACTCCAAACAAGAGTAAATAAAATAAAATTACGCGTTACATTCTACTTCACTCGCTTCCATTCGCCTTAATCTTATCTTAATAATGTTAGGTTGTTGCATATCGAGTAAGCAATTTCGAGGCTGGAAACTCAAACACAAATCGATGAAAGATATCTTGAAATAACATTATCGTTATCTTAACTTGAGTCTTGACGCTCAATGAAATTACACAAATCATTCATTCACGTTTGTTGTACAAAATGGCTGATCTGAAGATTTGAAGTTTCAAAAGTTTAAAAATTCTTAACTTCAAAAGCATCTGCTGCTTTCAAACTTTATTTAACCTAACTTGAAATGTCTGACATTATACAAATTCTGAATATAAAATTTTAATAATTCAAAAATTATAAAACAACAAAAGTTTTGAAGTACATTAACTTCAAAGTTACAAAGTTGATAGAATTTTAAAACAGCAAGGTTTCAAACCATCAAGGGCGAAGAAATCCTACTTAACCTAACCTGAAAAGTTCTAAATTATATAAATTCAGAATATCAAATTTAAATAATTCAAAAATTATAAAACAACAAAAGTTCTGAAGTACATCTAAGCTAACCTCAAAGTCTGAAATGTGCAAAAATTCTAAAATATCAAAGCACCAGAAAAGTCCCATAAACATGTTCCCCTAAATCTAACCAAACCTAAACCTAACCTAACAGCCAATACTGTTACTATATCATGACATGATATAACATGATCTCTTAATAAAAATGAAATAGTAAGCACAAAGAACACAAGAGACAAACTGGCGGGCATCAGTTAGTATAATTAGTCGATTGAAAACCGACGAAGCCTAATAACGCGGCATTACAAGCGTAGAATGACGAAGCGATTGGGCATAGCATTATATCGCGCGTTTACAGAGGAGAAGATATCGTTCGTGGTATATCTACCGGCCAGATCGGAACTAATTCGATTTCAAAGAGATCATCGAACCACGTGCTCGAGAAACGAGCCCTCGACAATGGAAAAGTGAACTGTGGAGGATGGTAAGCGTGCCGTTCTCGTGCCTGCACCATTAATCCTCGTTCCGATTCAGGTGTTACGAATATCGGCTCCAACAGATTTTCACCTGCTACAATTCTGACGATAACGGATTTGATATATTTATATCGTACTGGTATTACTATTTAGTGAGTGCGAGAATTGAAAATTTGGGAATTTGGGAGTTTTGGAACTTGGGAGTTTGGAGGTTTGGGAATTAAGGGGTTTTAGAGATTGGAGGTTTGGAGAGTGGGAGAATTGTGAATTTGGGAATTTGGGAATTTTGGAACTTGGGAGTTTGGAGGTTTGGGAGTTTGGGGATTTGGGAGTTTGGGGGTTTTAGAGATTGGAAACTTGGAGAGTCGAGGAATTGAAAATTTAGGAATTTGAGAAATTTGGTACTTGAGAGGTTGGAGGTTTGGGAGTTCGGGGGCTTTAGAGTTTGGAAGTTTGGAGAGTGGGAGAATTGCAAATTTGGGAATTTGAGAAATTTGGAACTTGAGAGCTTACAAATTTAGGAATTGAGGGATTAGAGAATATGGAAGCTTTGGAGAATGGGAAAATTGCAAATTTGGGAATTTGGGAGTTTGGAGGTTTGGGAGTTCGGGGATTTCAGAGTTTGGAGATTTGGAGAGTGGGAGAATTGCAAATTTGGGAATTTGAGAAATTTGGTACTTGAGAGGGTGGAAATTTAGGAATCGGGGGATTATAGAATATGGAAGCTTTGGAGAGTGGAGGAATTAAAAATTTGGGAATTTGAGAAATTTGGAACTTGAGAGTTTGGAAGTTTAGAGATTGGGGGATTAGAGAATTTGGAAGCTTAGAGAGTGGGAGAATTGAAAATTTGGGAACTTGAGAAATTTGGATCTCGAGAGCTTGCAAATTTAGGAATCAGTGGATTAGAGAATTTGGAAGCTTGGGGAGTGGGAGAATTGAAAATTTGGGAACTTGAGAGATTTGGAACTCGAGAGCTTGCAAATTTAGGAATCGGTGGATTAGATAATTTGGAAGTTTAGAGAGTGGGAAAATTTAAAATTTAGGAATTTGAGAAATTTAAAAATTAGAGAAGTTGTGCACTCAAGACATGAAGGACATGAGTTCTCACTATGAAACCATAACTCGAGAACCCAAAAACTTGATAACCTACAGAACTTAGCAACCCCAAAGTAACACAAGAACAAAAAAATACACCACAAAAGTGATGTATCCACCAATTTTTGACCTAAGTAAAACTTGAACATATCCACAGAAACCTTCCCTAAAAACTTGTCAAGCAGTTTCACAGTACATTAGTTTTTAAAGAACAAGTTCCGGGCGTGGCGTAAACTGCTTAGGTCTCTTAGACAACGAAAAGAAGAACGTTAGTTGTATACTCGGTATACACAGATGAAAGAAAACTCGTTACAGAGCGTACAAGTGTCCAGCATCCTCGTAATTATCACATCCCGACGTAATTACAGAGAACGTGCCTTATCCTAAGCTACCTAACTCCATAAACGACTCCTACGTGCACTCGGACCTCTTCTTTTGTATACCCGAGAGGGTGTTTAAATATCGAGCACCTCTCGAAAAGAGTATACCCAGGATCGTTAAGCCCTCTAAATTCCGTAAATACGTCTTTGAAACTTTCCTCGGATAATTTTGCACCCTGGAAAATCCTCTTCGTATCCTTCTTTATTCTTAAATTCTTAAATTGTTGCGTTCATCGTCTATGGAGTTATTACATTTCGAGGGACGATTATACTAAGATGATTGATTTGGAAAATATGTAAATCAATAGTATATAGAAAATTTTTTATGTTCCTAAACTTCCAAATTCTGAAACCTTCAATTTGCAAACTCTGGAGTTCCAAATTTCTCAAATTCCCAAATTTTCAATTTTCCCACTCTCCAAACTTCCAAATTCTCTAATCCCCCAATTTCTAAATTTGCAAGCTCTCAAGTTCCAAATTTCTCAAGTACCAAATTTCTTAAATTCACAAATTTTCAATTCTCCCACTCCCCAAGCTTCCAAATTCTCTAATCCACCGATTCCTAAACTTCCAAATTCTCGAGTTCCAAATTTCTCAAATTCCCAAATTTTCAATTCCTCCACTCTCCAAAGCTTCCATATTCTCTAATCCCCCGATTCCTAAATTTCCACCCTCTCAAGTACCAAATTTCTCAAATTCCCAAATTTGCAATTCTCCGACTCTCCAAACCTCCAAACTCTAAAACCCCCGAACTCCCAAACCTTCAACCTCTCAAGTACCAAATTTCTCAAATTCCCAAATTTTCAATTCCTCCACTCTCCAAACCTCCAAACTCTAAAACCCCCGAACTCCCAAACCTCCAAACTCCCAAGTTCCAAAATTCTCAAGTACCAAATTTCTTAAATTCCCAAATTTTCAATTCTCCCACTCTCCAAGCTTCCAAATTCTCTACTCCCCCAATTCGTAATCTTCCAAACTCTCAAGTTCCAAAATTCTCAAATTTTCAAATCTCCCAATCTCCAAACTTTCAAATTCCTTAACCTCTATACAGAAACTCCCTCCATATAGAACTCTGTAATCTCAGAATTATTAACTTCGTTAAATTCACAAGATAAATAATTTTCAAACCTCTCTTACTTCGAAAACTTCCAAAACTTGTTAAATTAAAATTTAAAATCAAAATTAGAATTTGAGATATATTCAAAGATTACTGCATTCGAAAATAGTAAAACAATTAAAAATTGTCCCTCAAACCATCCTTAGGCTCAAGTATGTTAACGCACAAAGTATCACGAATGATCCTCGTTCCGTGAAGTTAAGAGAAACACGAACGAAACCGCGACTCAGGGACTTTAATGTCCCTATGCGTACTTTTTTATTAGCAGGACGACGCTATGAATACGAGCGACCGGAAGAACGCTGAAGAGACGTGGCTGTCATCGGAGGGTAACCTCTGCGAGAAAGCAACGGGGAAGAATGCTTCTCGGGATACTCTTTTCTTTCTTCTTTTTTTTCCTTTTTTTTCACTTTACTGCTTCCTCGACCAACTTCGCGGACAACAGTTTGATTCTATTCTTGTGGAGCCGACGGTTAATGCATTTATCTATTGCTCTCGGACAGAGTGGACGCATATTTCCTATTCACATTTTTAGACAAATATTGCGGTGCAGATTTTGTGTTTCTATTATTTACTATTTTCGTATTTTATTATTTTTATGGACTATTTATGTTTGCTCATTTATGAATGAGAAATTCATCACTCTCATTTTGAGAATGAGGTTATGATTTTTGGTTCTAATTGTAATCAATACCCAAATGCAAAATGTAAATGACATTTTAGTCTTTATGGAATGTCATGCAATATTAAATCTTAATATTATACAATATTAACAATATTAAAATATTATATTGTATAATTAGTTAGCTACTACTGTACAGAAAATTGTGGGTTAAGAATTAATCTTTAGAGTTAATCTTTCACAGCAACGTACCAACAAACCTCAAAATAAAAAAATAAAAATGAAGTCAATAAATAAAACTTGCCATTATATTTTCTTCCCCATATTCGTCCAAATATTTTTCCAAATAGCAGTTAAAATAAAGACGCCACAAAAGCAGCAAAGGGGTGAAAAAAAGTATCACCACCGAGGGGATATCGGTTTTCCCAAAGTCGTGTGTATTCCACGAGTTAATGAAGATATTATCTTCGATAATTTAACGACGACTAAATGACTGGATAATATTCGAGCTCCGTTGGTTCATCGATCTTGTCGCCAGGTGAAAGTAATTTGTCGAGTTAGCGTCCTTTTGTCGGCCCTTTCTGACGCATTACCACTGAAAGCGGTTCGCTGATACGATGTACAATGTAAATCTGTGTTGATTCTATGTAGAAATTGCTAGAGCACAATCGATATTCACGCACACATTTATGTCACGTGAGTACGTTGGTTTCTCCAGACATTCTCCATGAATTCTAATATATTGATGATACCGGACAATTTTTACAAATGCTCTCATAAATATGAACAGGAAAAATGCTTTATTATTAGTGCTTTTATAAATATGAATATTAGAAATGTTTTTATAAATGTGACTCTTAAAAATGTTTTTACAAATATGAATCTTAAAAGTGTTTTTATACAAATGAATATTAAAAATGATTTGAAAAATATGACTCTTAAAAATGTTTTTATGAATATGAATATCAAAAATATTTTTGTAAATATGAATACTACAAGTGCTTTCATAAAAACAAATATTATAAGTGTTTTTATAAATATGAATATTACAAATGTTTTCATGAACATGAATAATACAAATGTTTATTATAAATATGATTGTTACAAATATTCATGCAAACGTGATTATTTTAAATATTTCTATAAGTATGAACATTACAATTATATACATGAACGTAAACATTGGAAATCTTTATATAAATATGATCATTATAAACCACATATGTAGATATGAACATGACTAACGTTCATACACATATGATCGTTTTAAGTGTTCATGCAGATTTGAACATTACTAGAGTTTACACAAATTTGGACATCTCAAGTATAAGCACGAACAATATAAATATCTAGGTTAACATGAACATCAAAAATATTTATATAAATATGAACATTATAAGTGTTAATACACATATGAACTAACGTCCTTACATATATGAACGTCACAAGTGCTTGTATGAACCTTGCAAATATTCATATGAACATGAACAGAATCAATAAATATGTATAAATAAATAATGTCCCAAGCAGTACAAAGCTACTAAAAATGAAAAAAGAAATTGATAAACAGTACAAGTACAAGAGACAAATTAATTATTTTTGTAAGTATAAATGTTCGTAGCGTTTGTGACGTTCGTTGGTATTCACGACAGGCGTCTAGTTCTCGCCACGTGCATTCGAGCGGCAGCTCGTTTACTAATTATTAATAAACTAATTGTGGCTTCCATGGAGGCACGCCTTTCTCACGTAAATCAAGACATGCCGTCGCGATGAACGGCCAGGTGGAAAGAGGGGAGGCCCTTTAAGCTTTACTCTCGCTCACTCATTACGCATCACGTGTGAAATATTTATGCACGCGTGCGTGCCTCCCGTTTCCATCGTGTCCCGTATCCAAGTAAGAACTCGTAACAACGTAATTTCAAGGATTCACAAATCCTGAATAATTTTACGAGCATGAGCACCGTAAATGCAAATTGCGATTCGTAACGAGCTAAGCGGACGGGGATACTTGTGGCGTACGATGGCGGTGCTGGCCTACCGAACGGATAATTGTCGTGGACCGGGAAGTGATGCTGACCAGTTTTTAAACTTGGGTGGTCAATTTTTGAGAGGGAGTTTTTAGTTTGGAATTTTTGGGGATTTGGCAAGGTGGAATTTTGGGGATTTGGGGATCTGAGAAGGTGGAAATTTGGGGATTTGGGGATTTGAGAAGGTGGAAATTTGGGAATATGGGAATTTGAGAAGGTGGAAATTGGGAGATATGGGGATTTGGGAATTTGGGGATATGAGGAGGTGGAAATTTGGGAATATGGGGATTTGGGGAGTTGGGAATTTGAGAAGGTGGAAATTTGGGAATATGGGGATTTGGGGAGTTGGGAATTTGGGAATATGGGGATTTGAGAAGGTGGAAATTTGGGAATATGGGGATTTGAGAAGGTGGAAATTGGGGGATATGGGGATTTGGAAATTTGGGGATATGAGAAGGTGGAAATTTGGGAATATGGGGATTTGGAGAGTTGGGAATTTGAGAAGGTGGAAATTTGGGAATATGGGGATTATTTGAGAAGGTGGAAATTGGGGGATATGGGGATTTGGAAATTTGGGGATATGAGAAGGTGGAAATTTGAGAATATGGGGATTTGGAGAGTTGGGAATTTGAGAAGGTGGAAATTTGGAGATATGGGGATTTGAGAAGGTGGAAATTTGGGGAGATGGGAATTTGGGAAATTGGGAATTTGAGAAGGTGGAAATTTGGGGAGATGGGAATTTGGGAAATTGGGAATTTGAGAAGGTGGAAATTTGGTGATATAAGAATTTGGGGATTTGGGAATTTGAGAAAGTGGAAATTTGGAAATATGGGAATTTGGGAAGGTGGAAATTTAGGGATATGGGAATTTGAAAAGATGGAAATTTGGGAAGATGGAAATTTGAAAATTTGGGGATTTGAGAAGATGGAAATTTGAGAAAGTAAAACACTATCAAAATTTCAATGCTTCAAATCCCAAAAATTTCAAAATTCACTCCAGCCCCCAAAACGATAGTCATTTCCCGTAAATAAACACTAAATAACATTTACTAGCATATCGATCTTACCGACAACGACAAAACGTTTAAAACCATCAAAAAAAGATGTTCCTTTGATATGATAAAAATTTACAGACGACTTCTTCAGGGTATGTTATAAAATAACACGACACTTGAAGCGGGTTGGATACACGATGTAATAAATCAAAGTCGATGGAAACGTAGATTGCTTTGAGCTTGTTACACCCCTTTTCGTGCTGCACTGATTGCTCGATTGTTCTTCTGGCGAGAGTTCTTATCGAGAACTAAAACGATTTATCGAACGCTACACAGTGTTTACAAAGAATTAACTAAACACATATACCGGAAACAATTTTGTCATTTCAATTGGTAAATGCGACCAGAAGCAAAAGAAATAATGATTGAACTAATATTCTAATAATGATTGAACACTTTTCTTTATCAATTATTTTCTCGTTCATTAATTTTAATAGTAATATTAACATCATCATGACGTGATCTTAAAATCAGTCTCTTAATATACTCTTTTGATGTTGTGCTCTTTTAATACAATTTTTAACGATTTTTATAAAAAAAAAATTTTCAAAGAAGAATTAAATGATGTTCACTTTTATTGGTATTAAATTTTTACACAATTATTGCTGATTTTTATAAAAGAAATTGTACAGGCAAGAATTAAATGATTTTCAATTTTATTACTATGAAGTTTTACTTCACTTACTATTATTACTATGAAATCGGCAATATAACGAGAGAATGTATTTAATCGAAAGTGTGTATCACAGTAGAGTTGCATGATTAAAATGCATAACAATGCAACTGAAAATTCATGGAGCAGAAGCTAAATAAAATGACACGAAAGTCAAGACGGCAATATAACACGAGTCTGTATTTAATTGAAAGTATGTAACACAGTACTGTTGATTAATTACAATGCATAAAAATGCAACTAAAAATTCGTGGAACAACAGATAAATAAAATGACATGAAGATCAAAACGGCAATATAACAAGAGTCTGTGTTTAATTGAAAGTATGTAACACAGTACTGTTGATGGATTACAATGCATAAAAATGCAACTAAAAATTCGTAAAACAACAGATAAATAAAATGACATGAAAATCAAAACGACAATATAACGAGAGTCTATATTTAATCGAAAGTGTGTATCATAGTGCAGTTAAATGATTACAGTGCATAAAAATACAACTAAAAATTCATGGAACAGAAGCTAAATAAAATGACACAAAAGTTAATACGGCAATATAACGAGAGTCTATATTTAATTGAAACTGTGTATAGTGGAATAATTACTAGAGAAAATTAGTAAAAGAATAATTATTAAAATGAAATTAAGACAAATGAAATTTCAGAAAATGGCAATATAACGAGAGTCTATTTAATCAATAGCGTGCATAAAATTTGAGAGTAATAATTTCGTCAGTAAATCGAAATTGGTGTTAAAAAATGTGAGGTGTGTCGATTGTGTTATCGACGAGTCGTTTACACGTTACACGCGGGAAAGTCAATAATTTGTACAATCTTTCGCCGGCGATAACTTACGTACATAAACGAACGGTCGTAATAAGCCACGCCAGTACGTGATTTATTGCCCGGCCAATACGTATTGGGTGTATATCTACCTACGTGTCTAAACGGCTATGCAATTACAGTTATATCAGATGAAGACTGGTTTCCACTCCCTAAACATCATACATCTTGAAATTGGCCGTTTACTTTATTGCCCACGTTCCTAATGTATGTACAAATCCCGAACGGCGGGAAAACACGACGATCGTTGCTGTTTCTTGTTAAACGCGAGAACCTCATTCAATTTCTATGGTAATTTCTTTTGCAGAGGCGCGAACAATGCGATCGGAAAATAATTGAAAAATCGTCGCGAAAGATAACGACAATATGGCGACGCGAGCCTCCATTTTGACAGATTTGTTTTGTAACCTGACGCACGAACGTGTTAGCGCGCGGAATACGATATTAGTTCCTATATTGCTTTTATACATATATGTAACAGCTAAAAGGAATTAAAAATTTCGACTGAATCTAATTTTATCAATTTTTTAGCTTGCTATGGAGAAATCGGCATTTTGAGGAGAAATGCTGTACTATTTATTATTTTATGCAGAGGTTTGATTTCTTGTGGATTTATTATATTTATTGTTTTTTCAAGGTCCAATTTTAAAAATTATGAAATTAAAAAATTTTAAACGTTAAAAATAAACATAATTACACAAAACAAAAATAAAATAATTCACAAATCCAGGAAAGGTTCCTCCATTTTCCTCTGTATCTCATTGCAACAAAATATGCCACTAAAAATTGCAAAATAACAGGACCAATAATTTACAAATAATCTTCCGATCAAAATTCCTAGAATTACTCGGCAAAAATTGTTTGGTCGTTGTAAGGCGATGTAATGACCGATACTTATCGAGAACGGATGTGACTATATGTAGACCGGGTGGTAAATTTCGCGGGAAACATGAAATTCAATCTTTCAATGCATACGTATGGATCCGATCGAAGAAAGTACATACCCAGCCGGATATTTACTATCGCGTGTTACCTTATCGAACGATACAATCAAATTCGACTGGCTAGTCTCTACTTATGTTCATGAAACGTTTTCGAGGACCCACAATGAACGGCTATCATTTCTGTGTCCATCAAAAACGAGTCACGATCGAATTGCGCTAACGCTTTATTAAACGATACATATTCTTATCGTAACACGCAACTTCAAATTATGCTTTGATACCTGATCTTTATCTTTATTATAGTTTATAGTATACATTGTTAATGCGGTGTATTAATATTTTATATGGTAATGTTAGGTTTTTAGGAGAAGGATTGTTATACTTGAATTTTTTATGAATTTTATGAATTTTATGAATTTTATGAATTTTATGAATTTTATGAATTTTATGAATTTTATGAATTTTATGAATTTTATGAATTTTATGAATTTTATGAATTTTATGAATTTTATGAATTTTATGAATTTTATGAATTTTATGAATTTTATGAATTTTATGAATTTTATGAATTTTATGAATTTTATGAATTTTATGAATTTTATGAATTTTATGAATTTTATGAATTTTTTGAATTTTATGAATTTTATGAATTTTATGAATTAGACAAATTTAATGAGTTCGATGAATTCAATGTATTCAATATATTCAATGTAGGCAATATATGTATTCAATGTAATCACTATATTCAATCTACTCAATGTATTCAATGTATTCAATGTACTCGATGTACTCAATGTACTCAATGTATTTAGTGTATTCAATGTATTCATTGTACTCAATGTATTTAATGTACTCAGTGTATTTAATGTACTCAGTGTATTCAATGTACTCAATGTACTCAATGTACTCAATGTACTCAATGTACTCAACGTACTCAGTGTACTCAATGTACTCAATGTATTCAATGTGTTCAATGTAGTCAATGTACTCAATGTACCCAATGTATTTAACTCGTTTAATATTACAAAACATCAATCCATCTGATCTACAAATCACAAGAATAAGAACCACATATGAATCCAATCAAGTCCCACATATGAACCCCATTCAATCAACCCCTACACATATGTTAATATTCCGAATTAAACTGACAGAAAATCAACCTGCCCCAAAAAACAAGTCTACCTTCCCTATAAAGATTAAAATCTCCTACTTATCCCCCAAATCACACCTATGATATCTCCCAATATTTAAACTATCAGACCAACCATTGCAGACGTAACAATCAAGAAGATAGAAAGAGGTGTCGAGTACAGTGTACCGACTATGATTTCCAGGCAGAGGAAAGGAAGATACTGTTGCCTGAAAACGCTGCCCACGTCAGCGTAAAGCCCGAAATCGTTGGAAATTAAATTTTTCCCCGGAGGTGGCCCGACCGCACGGGCCACAAATTCATAAGATTCAATATGCTACGCGAGCGAGCAGGTTGCCAGGGCTGGGATGGGGCAGACTCTGCGACGATGTTAGCGATCTCGGAGCACGCCGAGGGGGATGAAGGGAGGATGGGAGGACCGCAAACGGGGTACGTTTTATAGTTTACATCGAATACGTGCCCTTCCTTCGCAGGTCCTCGCGGGACCAGCTACTTTCACCCACACACTCTTTTCTTCTACCCCCTCGACCTGTCTCCGCACCGCTGCTGCATGTTTACCCCCGCGATATATATGAACTAATATCACGTGGCACGTGATGCCAACGCAGCTCACCCCTCTTCCAACGGAATGAGAAAATCAAAATTGTCACTGGTTTTTAATACCGAAGGATGGCAATTATTTAACCCTTATGGTGACATTTTGGTGACTTGATATTTACACACATTGTTGCATTGGACCAAGTCGAGTGGTTAACGTAAAATATATGAGATCGTTCTGTAAGAAAGATGCACATGAGATGCAAATAAAAATCTGACAGGGAAGATGCACTTGGTTTTCCTTTCTCTGATATACATGGTCGCGGTAACTGATCGTACCTCAGGTCCGAGCGCGATCAGTTACAGTGAACGGTAGTGGAGTTCGAGGAACTATACACTTGTAAAGACTATGTAATAACGGGCTTTTTAATAGTAATTTATCAGCCTATATATAAACTAATATTTCAGTTAACAATATTGTGCAATGAACAGTAATATGAACATTAATTTTCGTTTATATAATTACAAAATGTCATTGTGATGAATGAAGGCAACATAAAATCAAATGTAATTTTCATGAATTATTTTCTGTCAAACCTTCAATACTCGCAAACTGAGAAATACAGAGAAATATTGCATGATTAATATCTTAAATAAAACTACATACTACTAACCACATTCATATACCTCAAACATTAAAGTCATTCATCCAAACCTTATTAAAGTTCGATTACTCCAATTAATTGCTTAGTATGACACTGTATGCTCTCTCCACAATTCTCTGTATATCCAAAAGCAACCTTACTGTAAACGCACTGGAATGACTTTTCATGCAATTTACCAGATGACAATTGACCAAGCAAGCAAAGAAGGACATATCTCACGGGAAATGTCGTTCATGTGCACGGAGTGTTAATACCCAGTTTACAATGGAGGAATAAATTGATCAGACTCGGTTCGAGAAGTCCGAATTCTGGCAGCACTAAACGCGTTAATACAAACCCGATTATTTCCATCAGATTATCAGCCGGATCATAGATTCGAGCGATACTCGGACCAAACCCGAAGTACCGTTCATTTCCGAAGGCGCCGGCCGATCGTCGACGCGGCCCGTTAAATACAAACAACGGAATTCACTTCGATTCGATCGTGAGCGTTTCGAAGTAGGTAACAGCCATCTCCTTTCCTCCGTGCGTACAGTCGATGGCAAATCTGAATTCCCTAGGGACGATCTGGTGAGTGGGGAGCGGTTCATAGGTTCATATGGGGATTTTGAGATTTTAGGATTTGGGGATTTAAGGTCGTGGAGATAGCAAAATATAAGGATTCAGTGATATGGGATTTTAGAGATTTGGGGATTTAGGGATTTGGGGAATTTGGAATTTGGGTAATTTCAGGATTTGGGGATTTGGAAATCGAGGGATTTGGGGATTTGGGGATTTAGGGTTTTATGGATTTAGGGATTTGGAGATTTAGAGATTTGGGGATTTAGGAATTCAGGGATTTGGCGATTTGGGGATTTAGGAAGATGGAAATTTGGAGATATGGGGACTTGGGAAGGTGGAACTTTGGGGATTTGGGGATTTGAGAAGGTGGACATTTGGAGATATGGAGATTTGAGGATTTGGGGGTTTGAGAAGATGGAAATTTGGAGATATGGGGATTTGAGAAGGTGGAAATTTGGGAATATGGGGATTTGAAAAGTTGGGAATTTGAGAAGGTGGAAATTTGGGAATATGGGGATTTGAAAAGTTGGGAATTTGAGAAGGTGGAAATTTGGGGATATGGGGATTTCGGAAGATGGAAATTTGGAGATATGGGGATTTGAGAAGGTGGAAATTTGGGAATATGGAAATTTGGAGATATGGGGATTTGAGAAGGTGGAAATTTGGGAATATGGAAATTTGAGAAAATGGAAATTTGGGAAAATGGAAATTTGGGAAGATGGAAATTTGAGAATTTGGCGATTTGAAATTTCCAAATCCCCAAATCTCCAAATCTCCAAATCCCCAAATCTCAAAATCTCGAAAGCCTACGTTGCACGCGAGTGTACCTCCGAGCCCCGCGAGTGTTGCGTTGGTTACAGCGGAAATAATGTCGGTGCACTTTGAAAGTAGAGGAGGGACAAAGGTACGCGGAACAAACGTCGAAAGAACGGAGATAGGGAACTATGTGAGTAGGTAAGAGTACCGCGAAAGAGAGAGGGAAGAGGCGGGAAAGAAATAGAGGAGGAAGGGCGAGAGAGTGAGTGGTTTGGAACAGGGGCGAGAATATTGGTTGACTTGTAATACCGAGAGTGAAGGAGCCAGGGACCCGACGAATATTAAATATATTATTACATTCATTCTCATTTCCCTTTTAGTCTCGGCTATGCCTGCTGTTCGCCCCTCCTACGTGTCTAGCAACGTCTTCGAGTTCACTTTGTACGCAAACAAGCTTCGGATCGAGCCTAATTTCTGATTTTTAGAATGAGATAGGATGATTGTGTAGTGTTTAAAATATACTCGTTTGAGGTTTTTTAAAGTTGCAAATGTAGGAATATAAAAATCTTCAGAACCTAAAAATGTGGTAGTACATTTGAGAATCTTTGAAGCTGCAGATATACAAATACCAAAAATTGAGGAATTTGCTGAGCGATAAAAATGTGGACCTAAAATGTGGTAGTACGTTTGAGGTTCTTAGATGTTGCAGATGTATGAATATCAAAATCTAGGAATTTGATGATCAAGGACATTGTGGACCTAGAAGTCTGGTAGCACATTTGAGGATCTTTGAAGTTGGAGATGTATGAATATAAAAATTTAGGAATTTGATGATCAAGGACATTGTGGACCTAGAAATCTGGTAGCATATTTGAGAATCTTTGAAGTTGGAAATGTATGAATGTAACAATCTATGAATTTGATGATCAAGAACATTGTGGACCTAGAAATCTGGTAGCATATTTGAGAATCTTTGAAGTTGGAAATGTATGAATGTAACAATCTATGAATTTGATGATCAAGAACATTGTGGACCTAGAAATCTGGTAGCACATTAGAGGATCCTCGAAGTTGGAGATGTATGAATTCAAGAATCTAGAAAATTGGTGACCTAAGAAACTGTGGACCTAGAAATCTGGTAGCACATTTGAGGATCCTTGAAGGTGGAGGTGTATAAATACAAGAATCTAGAAATTTGGTGACCTAAGAAACTGTGAACCCAGAACTCTGGTAGCACATTTGAGTAATTAAAGTTACAGAAATGACTAAAATGCCCAAATAAACTCCAAAATAAATTTCTCCATAAGAAATGATTAAACTCCAAATAAACTCTCACAGCAGCCTAGTACAATAAATACAAAAGTAATTTTGAAAAAATATGAGACATCGAATTAAATATGACAAGACGATCGAAACGTAGAAAATGATGAGGCCAAGAGAAGTATGACGCATTCATCGAGTATGTGTATTCGATGCAAACACATAATCGAGGGTATTAAACGTAATTAACTACCCCTGTAAGCATGCGGCGCAGATACACGAACAGAAGGGGTCTATCGATATATCGATCGATCGGCACGAGTACGTAGACTGTGGACGATGAACGTGTACTGAGGCCCTTCCCATTAGCGTACCAGAGCCACACTATCGTCCCTCTTTTACCTTTACTCGTCCCACTACCCTTTGTTTTCTCTCATGGGAAATACATCCTCTCCTTTCTAATTGTTTTGCCTCGTCCTATCGATTTAGACCACCATAAAACGAAGAGTTACTCACCGATCTTTGACGCGGTCCTTCGATGGACGAGTCCCTTTGATACTGAAACGAAATAACACGAATGTTTAGACTCGTTAATTCCATCGATTACTAATTGCAAATTATTACTGTTATTGATCTCTCTCAAAGATTTTACTCTATCGCTCTTTCATATTTTCTTTATAATTTCCTGTATATTTTCTCCTTTATAATTTCATTTTGTATTTTCTCCTTTATAATTTCATTTTGTATTTTGTCGCTGTGGCGTTCAAGATAAAAAAAAATGATTTTATACTCTTTGATCTTTTGTATTGTGACGAATTTCCTATGGAACAATATTTTTAAGCATGTTACATATTTTTAGATATTTAAAATTTTGTAAATAACTGAAATAGAAAATAATTTTTATATAGTGCATCTGAGACGACTATCTTGAAATTAAATATGAAAATCAAGAAAATAAACATTTCCATCTATGGTACCACATTTTTGTTGCTCCTCCACATTTATAAAATGATGTTAAAAAAAATCTTAAATAAAAACAAAGTATTCTTGCAGAAGCAAAGTTTGTTACATTCAAAGCAAAATTACATAAAAAGTTTAATAAACTCATTTCTCTATAAAACTCAGCAACAGTTGTTTAGCTTTAAATGACCTCTCATTTTGAACCACCCTGTACAAATTCAAACAATTCTATCTCTAAGACACAGTACAAAAAATTCCTCAAAATGTCTAAATTAAA
Organism: Megachile rotundata; assembly: GCF_050947335.1. Taxonomy (NCBI): domain Eukaryota; kingdom Metazoa; phylum Arthropoda; class Insecta; order Hymenoptera; family Megachilidae; genus Megachile; species Megachile rotundata. The sequence continues at coordinate 19,523,194 of NC_134983.1, forward strand.
TTCTGAAATATTTAAGTACACTGAAAAAAGAACATTTAACGTGAAACATTGAAAGTGCAGAACAGATAATTGCTGAGATAAGATGATAAGAGAAAGACGAATGTAACACCTCGATCAACAGCATTTGCGTAAGTAAATATGAAAAGAAATTACTTTCAAGCACGTTTTACGACGATACGGTTAATTCGTAGGAGCAAACTTGATCGCAGCATGCATTTCAGAAGGAAGCAATCGAACGTGAGATTGCGTGGTGCCTTGTTTACTGCCAAGCAATCAACGTAAGAGGAAAGCGTGCTCGAACGAGAAACGATTGCCTCGACAAATGTCAGCTAGTACCGGCATCTAAGAACAACGTTTAGCAAATCATGTAGCAAAATGTCGATTGGCCAATCCTTCTTTTCTTTTGTTTCAGGATTTCATGGATTTTGTAGTCCCTGTAATTTTATTTAATAATATATTGATTACTGTAGCGTGTAAAATTATATTTGGTATTAATGTAAATATGGAAACTAATTTCTCCAATTCTAATTTCTTCGATTTCCACTTTCTCAATTTAATGCAATTCCAATTTTCCCAATTCCATTTTCCCCAATTCCAATTTTCCCAATTTCCACTTTCTTCAATTCCCAATTCTTCCAATTCTAATTTCTGCAATTCCTATTTCCCAATTCTAATTTCCTCAATTTCCACTTTCCCCAATTTCTACTTTCTCCAATTCCCAATTTCCCCAATTCCACTTTCCCCAATTCCCAAATTCTCCAATTCCAATTTCCCCCACTTCCACTTTCCCCAATTCCACCTTCCCCAATTCCCAAATTCTCCAATTCCAATTTCCCCAACTTCCACTTTCCCCAATTCCACCTTCCCCAATTCCCAATTTCCCCAATTCCACCTTCCCCAATTCCCAATTTCCCCAATTCCCAATTTCCCCAATTCCCAATTTCCCCAATTCCACTTTCCCCAATTCCACTTTCCCCAATTTCCTATTTCCCCAATTCCCAATTCTTCCAATTCTAATTTCTGCCATTCCTAATTTCCCTAATTCTAATTTCTCCAATTTCCACTTTCCCTAATTCCCAATTCTCCCAATTCCAATTTCCCCAATTTCTATTTCCCCAATTCCCAATGCTCCCAATTCTAATTTCTGTCATTCCTAATTTCCCCTATTTCCACCTACCCCTATTCCAAAATTCCCCAATTCCCAAATCCACAACTCTAAATCCCTCAACCGTACACTCACCCTCAAATTCCTTAAATACATTTTACTACAAAAATCAATGAACATAAAACATACCAAACCACAATTATCATAAACGCCACAGTACTCTTCATGTACTATTTCAAACAATAATAACGACTGTATAAAATAACTTTAATATCAATTACAACTTGAGAGTGTACAGAACAAGAACTGCGAAATAAATAATTTTAAACAATTACTAAAAACAAACTAAAACTAATTTTAATAAAAAATTACATCCAAGAATGGAATAAAAAATGATTTGCCTAAATATGTAGTGAAAATGTTAAGAAACGTATCCCGGAGCATAGTGGACGATAGACCGGTGGAAAGTTCGATTTTATTGGCACGAATTCGATGAGAACACGGTGAGCCGAGTGATCGAGAGAAGCAGCAAGGTCGATTGGAATTCATAGGGTATCGCGCGAACTTTCGAATTTCCCCTGCAATTTCCCGTGCGCGACTAGAAACGAGCCACGCGTGTACCGGAAGTGCGGGACCCAACACGGCGGAAATCGCGACGAAAATTGGTCGAACGCGAGCCCCGAAAAATTTCCACCGAGAGACACCGATAGTTCGTCGAATCTCGACAGGATCACGGGACCAGCAACAATTAATCTCCCCCATTTAATTATACTTAATCAACTTTTTTAATTACTCTTTCAATTATTTATCTTTCCGCGACGGCGAATGTTCCCGTTCGGCGTCTGTTTATTTCGTTTCATTAAAACTGATGAAACGTGTTTGAACGTATTTTACTACTTCGTAAATTACTATTTCATTAACGCGTTCGTTAACGAAAATAATTACAGATTGTAATTATAGATATCTGTAATTACACAGCTCAGTTTATATTGCGTATACGTAATTATACTACACAATACAATTTTTATAATCGCCGATTTCAATATAGATTAACAGACGTATTTCTGAAGATATCAATTAAAAATGCGAGTCCATAATTTCGTGTGAATTAATAAGAAACTTAACAATAAATTGTAATTAAAGTAATAACTCTTGCAGCGTCGACGACGAAAGCTCGGACAAATAGAGATTAAATATATTTTACGAAGATGGAGATTTTAGGTTTTCAAATTTCGCGCGCAAATGAAGGCGCGGACTTCGAACATGGAGTCGACTAGACACGCTTGAAACTCATCGACGTGCACAGTAACTTGCCAGTTAATATTCGCTCGTTGAACAAGGTTTGATTTTTATTCCCTATAGACAAGGGATATTTCATGGCTACCGTACACGATAGAATTCATACGCGCTGTCAAAAGTCGCAGTACATATTATCTCCGTAGTTCGTGCTCTGGTTAAAATCTATCTCCCCGGTGATACATTTAGAATTACGCGTTGTAAAAACGCGATGAAATACGTTCTCGACAGACCTCGTATTCGCGTGAACGATGACACGGGTAGCTTCGTTTATTTTTTTTACGCAAGCTTCAGAAAAAACGCGTCGCGGATGGAGAACAAGCGAAGAGAACAACGCTCGATCGTGGAACGTCGGATGAACAGTGATTTATTCCGCGCGGGAAGTCAACAAAGCGGAACGGATCGTGACTGCCATGTCATGATACATTGTAATATATTTAAACGTAATATTTCCGCAACGGATAAAACGTATAATTCTATTTGCACACATTAACGCCGTATTATCAGCTGCTCTTCGGAATGGTCGGACTGTTTCTTAGGTATCTGTCAGGTAGACGGCGTATTACGGAGGGAGGGCGGTACAAGATTCGAATTATAGTTTTTTCCTGATTCACAGTTTGATCAATTTTCTCATTTTCTTCAATTCCCAATTATCAATTTCCCCTTTTCCCAATTTCTAATTTCCCCAATTCCCAATCTCCACAATTTCTAATTTACCCAATTCCCAATTTCCCCAATTCCCAATTTCCACAATTTTTACATTTCCCAATTCCACTTTCCACAATTCCCAATTTCCCCAATTCTCAATTTCCCAAATTCCCAACTTCCTCAATTTCTACATTCCCCAATTCCACTTTCCCCAATTCCAATTGCCCCAACTTCCACTTTCACCAACTTTCACTTTCCCAATTCCAATTTCCCCAATTCCACTTTCCCCAATTCCAATTTCCCCAACTCCCAATTTCCCAAATTCCAATTTCTCCAATTCCCAAATTCCCAATTCTAATTTTCCCAACTTCCACTTTCCCCAATTCCCAATTTCTCCAATTCCAATTTCCCCAACTTCCACTTTCCCTAATTCCAATTTCCCCAACTCCCAATTTCCCAAATTCCACTTTCCCCAATTCCAATTTCCCCAATTCCCAATTTCCTCAACTTCCACTTTCCCCAATTCCAATCTCCCCAACTCCCAATTTTCCGAATTTCACTTTCCCCAATTCCAATTTCCCCAACTTCCACTTTCCCCAATTCCAATTTCCCCAACTCCCAATTTCCCAAATTCCACTTTCTCCAATTCCCAAATTTCCCAATTGCAATTTCCCCAATTTCACCTTCCCCACTTCTAGTTTCCCCAATTCTTATTTCCTCCAGTATTGGAGGCTTAGTAAATTAATAAATTAGTAAATTAGTTAATGAGTAAATTAGTAAATTAGTAAATTAGTAAATCAGTAAATCAGTAAATCAGTAAATCAGTAAATCAGTAAATCAGTAAATCAGTAAATCAGTAAATCAGTAAATCAGTAAATCAGTAAATCAGTAAATCAGTAAATCAGTAAATCAGTAAATCAGTAAATCAGTAAATCAGTAAATCAGTAAATCAGTAAATCAGTAAATCAGTAAATCAGTAAATCAGTAAATCAGTAAATCAGTAAATCAGTAAATCAGTAAATCAGTAAATCAGTAAATCAGTAAATCAGTAAATCAGTAAAGCAGTAAAGCAGTAAATCAGTAAATCAGTAAATCAGTAAATCAGTAAATTAGTAAATTAGTAAATTAGTAAATTAGTAAATTAGTAAATTAGTAAATTAGTAAATTAATAAATTAGTAAATTTCCCCAATTCCCAAATCACAACCCCAAGTCCCTCACCTCCCAAACATCTATATCCCAAATCCTAAAACTGAAAGAAACCATCATCTCATCACAGCATCCATCGTGTACCACATACCCACACGCTCCTCTTCACTATGCTCTCTCACTGCCCATCACTCTTCGCATGTGGACGAGGAGTACAGAGCAAAACAGTGTTAGAAACGTCACGAGAGTGTTAGAGAGAAGCGAAGGGTGTCTTTGTGGCTACAGTGGGTGGCGAAGCACGTTGTCAGAGTTCGAAATCGGGATATTGAATTCACGCCATTTCTGTTTTGACGCATCACGGCTGGTGATATGACCCATCGGAGTATATCAGCGGTCAGGCACGAGGAAGTGATTTTTTCGTTCTAACAAATAGCCTTTTGCGGTTTATCGGATTTTACCGGGATATCCGCCGCCGCGAAATCAAGCGTGTGTCGCTAACCAATCGGAAACCAAAGAGAAATCATCGGAAGATACTGTGATTCTCGTTTATAAATGTTTCTTTCTCCTGTAATACTTCCTCTATTCTTCTTCTAAACAATATTCTAAATATTTTGTATCTTTTTGAAAATCGAGTTATTTGAGGTCGAAGGGCTTTTTCGTTCAATCGAAGGGCAATTCGTTGAATCACGAGATACGTTTTTCAATATTTTTTCCTTCCTTCATCGAAATTGATGCTGGAAAAATATTTTCGATACACCTCTGTGATCAAAGAATGTTTTATTGATTCAAAGTAATACTTCAAATAGAAAAAATAGATATCCAAATCTTCTTCGCATGAAATCGCACCAATTCCCAAAACACTACCACTTGCCAATCATTCAATACCACGAAAAGCATGAAATATTGATCAACAACGTTCTTTCGTAAAAACGATCAGATAGAACAGAATAAATCCCCGTAACCGGTAATGAAATTTTAATGGACCCTCTTGTTTTCTTCGACTCTGTTTCTTTCCGTATAAATCCGCATAAGTGTGATCGGTGTCGTGATCCACGTGGATATCCGAAGATCTGTATCTGACAATAGGCATAACGGATCGAGAGGATCGATCGATCACAGGTTGAGATGCGCGACACCGATTCAGCTCGTTCTCCTGACAGACTGACAGCCTGACAGGGTCAAAAGTCGTCAGATTAATCGCTCGAAATGGTGAATACAAATTAGCCGTCGAATATATACCAGATTGTCGTTCGTCTTTCTGTGTTTACTCACCGATATCGAGTACGGGTTGTTTCTTGTGAAAAAAAAGGATGAAACGTGTTTAGGTTTTGGGAACAAAGAGGAAGAATTTGATTATTCGGATTTGGAATAATTATTTAATTAGTTGGAGAAAATTATTTGGAAGAGTGTTTTGAAAATTACTTAGGGGATTTGTAATTAAAATTAATAGGAAACAATTTTAAATTGGAAAATAGGGGTGTAAAATCAATTACTACTTTTAATCAGGTAGTATTGGCTTAAACTCATGTAGTGATGGCTTCAAGTCAAGTAGCAATGCCTTAAACTCAAGTAGTGACGGCTTCAAGTCAAGTAGCAATCTTTAAAACAAGCAGTGATGGTTTTACATCAAGTAGCAATCTTTAAATCAAGTAGTGATGGTTTTACATCAAGTAATGATGACTTCAAATCAAGTAGTGACGGCTCTAAATCAAACAGCTTCAGATCAAGTAGTCATGGCTTCAAATCAAGTAGTGATGGCTCTAAATCAAGTAGCTTCAGATCAAGTGGTGATGGCTTCAAATCAAGTAGTGATGGGTCTAAATCAAGTAGCTTCAAATCAAGTAATGATGGGTTCAAATGAAATAACTTCAAATCAAGTAGCAATGGCTTCAACTCAGATAGTGATGGCTTAAAATCAAGTATAATCTCCTATGCAATTTCTAAATCTATAAAGTAAAGATTTGTCAATTCCTAATTTTAAAAATTTGTAAATCCTCAATAAAAAGAATATGTAAATCCCTAATAAAAATGTAAGTAAATCCCTAATATAAAAACTAGTGATTTCCATCAAGTAAAGCCATATAAATCCTTAATATAAAAATCAGCAAATGACAATAACAAACTTGTACCCACAGAATTAGTACAGAAAGACAATAATATACAAACAGTCTAGTAAAAAAAATTTGGAATTTGTAACCCTTGGAAAATTCCAGCAAAAGTGTCCTATCCATTATCGGTCGTCACGGTCGAAGTTTATTTTTGAAGAGCAAGGGGTGCAAAAGAGGGCGAGTCGAATGGGTGGTGTACGAGACAAGCTCGTCGAAAGGCGCCGTTAAAATGAAAGCCGGGGGGTGGAAGCCAGGGAGCGAGCTTTCCGAAAATCCGCCTTAGTATGGTAATTGATTTAATTTGGGGGATGAATCCGCCCTTAACGAACGCACCGCGGCGATGGGGTTGGAAGGCTAAAGGGACCGTAAAAGCACTGCGACGTCTATTTGAGGCGAGACGAGCAAGATTTAGAGACGGAGGAACGTCCACGCGAGAAGACGAGCGCCTGATTACTAACGATCTGATTAATTCATGATTTTTAATTAAGGGGAAAAGCACGGCCCGGGGCGGGGGTGGCGCTGGATGGGTGCCACGGTTATTTAACGCTCCGAGTTAGACGAATCTGTACGAGTAATCATTACGAACATAATTACGGTGAGAGTGTCGCGTAATGATTACAACCTTTTATAAGATGCCTCCCTTTTTTTCTCCTACTATTTTATTCATACTTGCGGGTGGGAAAAAGACACGCTGGATAGAAATTCGAAATTAACGTGATTTTATAATTCGGTTTATTTATACTGTTCAAGCTATTTTGTTTATGAAATCATCTCTGATTTTTAACTTTACTGAACTCGACAAAATGGCGGATCCTCCCTTACATTAAATTGCAAAAATTTGCCAGACGGTTTTTGTTAGAACGTCAACCTTCGAGATAGAGTTCTTAAGCTAGTACTACTCATTTATTTGTTTTTATTATTTAATTTCAATTTAAATAAAAGTGGTCAATAAACGTCCATCAATCTAGGCTTAAAGATCTATTAGTACCTATTACAATTTTAATAATTTCTTAATTTTCATTTATTAAATATTTAAAGTCCGTATTAAATGATCCGGGAAATCCAATAAACGCAAACACTCTGAATATTTTTATTACAGCTAGATATTTTTTATTTGCTCACTCAGCTTTACTATGCATTGCAAATTTTCTTCATTGACCCCAATTTCTTTACCTAATTTTTTACCAGAAATTCTTCGTACCAATTCATAAAAAATTCTCATTAACGAGATAATTTTTACAGCAACTTAGCAACTGAAACTTCAGCAGTGTTGACTCTCGCTATATCGCCGATCCAAGGAATCCTACATATTAACACCGAGGGGCAATATAACGGGAGTCTACTGTATTCAATTAAGTCGTTGACAATCGTGACAGAGGTGAAATTATATATAGGTTACGGAAGAAGGGGTCGTGAATGTCTAGTAGGACATCCGGGGTGACCGGTATTACGGTAGTAACGTTTATGGCTCGAAGCCGGCATAGTAATCAGAACAGTGACGGATTTCTAACCGAGAACCGGAAAGGACCACTACAACGTCCTCATCCGCTATCAAACCGCAGCTCGGACGAGAACCGCATGTATTCGCTATGGTCTTGTCTATGCGATAAGGACCTGATGCCAATCCTTGTCGATGATTCCATTGTGTACGTGTTATGTCTTCCTCTGTTTTCTTTAAGTGCTGTGATACGGTAATTATGGTAAGAGAAATTATGGTGGCTGATGGCTAAAATTATGGTCGAACATAACCTAGGATTGTAAGTCAAAGGTACTATAATTGGGAGATGAAGTGACTATAACCTTGAGTCAAAATAATTTTTGAGTCAAAGAAAACATAACCTAGAATTATTCAAAATGGCCGTAACTTAAACTTGCATCAAAATGGCCGTAACCTAAACTTGTAACAAAATGGCCGTAACCTAAAATTGTATCAAAATGGCCGAAACCTAAACTTGTATCAAAATGGCCGAAACTTAAACTTGTAACAAAATGGCCGAAACCTAAAATTGTATCAAAATGGCTGAAACCTAAAATTGTATCAAAATGGCCGAAACCTAAACTTATATTAAAATGGCCGTAACCTAAAATTGTATCAAAATGGCCGAAACCTAAACTTGTATCAAAATGGCCGAAACCTAAAATTGTATCAAAATGGCCGAAATCTAAAATTGTATCAAAATGGCCAAAACCTAAACTTATATTAAAATGGCCGTAACCTAAAATTGTATCAAAATGGCCGAAACCTAAACTTATATTAAAATGGCCGTAACCTAAAATTGTATCAAAGTGGCCGAAATTTAAAATTCTATCAAAATGACCATAATCTACATGACCATGAATCAAGAAACAACCCCTTGTTTTTATCAATAAACAAATCACTATCCAACGCACATAAATTAATGTATAAAAATACCATGTTAAATCATGTTTAAATGAAGGTATTATAATAAATAAAAGATATATTATAACTAGTATCAATATTTTACTATCTCTATTTACTGTTAAATACATGTATTGTAATCTAAATTGCCATCCCGAATAAAGCATACCAAATAAAGCATAATGGAATTACAGCACAACCGACGCATTTACGAATAACGGTAAATTCGACTAATCGGGACAGAGGGCACACTAATAGTACGGAAAACATTTTGATTATTAATGGGTTCCCATTTGAACGATCGTTTGCTCGAAATAATCCGGTTCACGCCGTTACGTTGATTAACCGATTAAACACTCGTTAAAGGTTTAATCTTTGCCTAATTAGTTATTTCGTTGACTAATTATCAGCCTCTGCGCCTGATACCGATCGTGTATTTCCACGAAATGACGACTTCATTTTAAAAAGCAACTTGGTACAATGTCAAATTTAGCTACAAAATTATTTCCCTCAAAATTCTTTCAAATTTTTAACAAAATTTATTCACTTGCAAGGTATATTCATTTATAAATTATGTTCATTTGTACAAAGACAAATTTTCGTATTCTAAGTTCAATAATATATTTAATAGATATTAAGCAACAATGTAGCTCGTTGTCATTTTATATCTTCGTCCAAACTTTTTATTACATTTTTTTTATGAATTAGAACTATTGGCAGCAACTATCGACAGCAGTTGATTGTAGTTATTTATTGCAGTTGTTCTTTGTAGTTATCCATTGTGACTGTCAACTGTCATTCTTGATTGTAGTTGTACATTGTAGCTGTCTATTGTAACTATCAACTGTCATTCTTGATTGTAGTTGTACATTGTAGCTGTCTATTGTAACTATCAACTGTCATTGTTGATTGTAGTTATTCATTGTAGTTATCCATTGTGACTGTCAACTGTTATTGTTGATTGTAGTTGTACATTGTAGCTGTCTATTGTAACTGTCAACTGTCATTGTTGATTGTAGTTGTATATTGTAGTTTTCCATTGTGACTGTCAACTGTCATTGTTGATTGTAGTTGTACATTGTAGTTGTCTATTGTAACTGTCGACTGTCATTTTTTATTGTAGTTGTACATTGTAGTTTTCCATTGTGACTGTCAAGTGTCATTGTTGATTTTAGTTGTACATTGTAGCTGTCTATTGTAACTGTCGACTGTCATTTTTTATTGTAGTTGTACATTGTAGTTTTCCATTGTGACTGTCAACTGTTATTATTGATTGAAGTTGTTCATTGTAGCTGTCTATTGTAACTGTCAACTGTCATTGTTGATTGTAGCTGTTCATTGTAGTTATCCATTGCGACTGTCAACTGTCATTATTGATTGAAGTTGTTCATTGTAGCTGTCTATTGTAACTGTCAACTGTCATTGTTGATTGTAGTTGTTCATTGTAGCTGTCTATTGTAACTGTCAACTGTCATTGTTGATTGCAGTTGTTCATTGTAGTTATCCATTGTGACTGTCAACTGTCATTGTTGATTGTAGTTGTTCATTGAAGTTGTCAATTGTAACTGTCGATTGTAACTGTTGATTGAAACTGTTGATTTTAGTTATTAAGTGTAATTGTCGATTGTAACTCTTGATTGTTAGCGTTGTTTGCAACTATTCACTGTAGCTGTTGACTGCAGTTATTCCTTGTAACTGCCGATTGTAACTAATACTTTTCATAATATCTCCTTATAAATAGTAATCTCTAATTGGATCACTTACACAGTTAAAAATAGTCTCACAGCCACCACCGACATTATGTACGGTTTTCGTAACCCTCTGCCGGCGCGTTATCGCTTAAATGGCCGCATAAGCGTATTGTGCATCGGTAGCAAACGATTGGTATCGAGCCGGTAGTCGCAGTTTTATCGTCGAGATGCCAACCGACCGGTATAATTGGGCCATTGTTGGCTGGCAGGTGGCAACTAGCGGCCTCCGTTCCTACGAATCTTGACAAGAGAAAGATCGATCCAAGATTAGACCGCGAATGGCCCGAGCCTTTCTTCATACAGGGAAGATTTACGCGCGTGAAACATCCTCGCGTCTATCGGCGAGCACGTGAACGCGATCGATAATCGTGCCGGAACAATGAGGAAGATCGTTCGCGGATCAGAGGATCTAATAAGCCAACAAGCGGGACAATGCTGCTGATTTATGCGATTTCGCGTGCCGAATGCGAGAAACGGTGGTATTGAACGCGGGGAAAAATCTAATTTTAGGTATATCGGATTTTGTAATAGGATTTTCTAGTTTTTGATGTTTTGATATTTGGAAGTGGGGAGTTTTGGATATTTGGAGATTCGGAATTTTGGGGATTTGGAATTTTAGAGATTTGGAATTTTGGAGATTTGGGATTTGAGGATGTGGGAGTTGGGGGATTTGGGATTTGGGGAATTTGGAATTTGGGAAATTTGGAATTTGGGGAATTTGGAAGTTGGGGGATTTGGGATTTGGAGAATTTGGGAGTTAGGGGATTTGGGATTTGGGGGATTTAGGATTTGAGGAATTTGGGAGTTGGAGGATTTGGAATTTGGGAAATTTGGAATTTGGGAAATTTGGAATTTGGGAAATTTGGAATTTTGGAATTTTGGAATTTTGGAATAGGGATTTGGGAGCTTAGGAATTTGATGAGCTAGGGATTTAGCAACCTAGAGAATTTCGGACCTAGTCAGGTGGGGAGCTAAGGATACGTGGACCTAGGAATTTGGAGAACTAGGGATTTGGAAAGCTAGGGATGTGGAGATCTAGAAACTTGAGAAATTTATTAATTCACGATCCCCAAATTGAAAAACTACAAAAATAAAAAATTTCACAAATTTACCAACTTGCAAACTTCCAAATTTCGAACCTAAAAAATTGAAAACATAAACCTTAGTAAATTAAAATACATATGTGTCGTGCAAAGGAAGGCACCGTTGGCCTAGAGTGTACAAGGAAGATCGTGAAAGTTGAAGAGGGAGAAGCAGTAAAATCCACAAATCACCGAATAAACCAGAACAATGACGTAGCGTGGGCACGTTGATCCTGGAAAGGGATAGAACCGTAGGGGTTGCGGATAACGGAAGGGGTGCAGGGGAGGGGAGGGAGCGTTGTAGAACGGTGGGACGTGGAGGAGCACTATACAACGAAACGCGTACCCGACTAACGATAAATTTGTCCACGGAGTCAATAACAGAGGCTGTTTCTGTGATTTAATGATATCTGCCTCCGTGACCACCGTTCATGCCAGGGGACTCTGTTTGTCTGTTTTCACTTTTCAGTCGGGAAAACGAATTCGTCGAAACTCCAACGATCTCTTAGCTTCGCGAGGGACTGCTCGTTTTAGGGACTGCTTCTGGCGGCGTTTTATTAATTCTTTCGTTAACTGTTTCATAATTCACTGACTTTCACAAAACTGTACTTTTCTATGAAACAATATTATGTCACTGAGAATGTTTTTGGATGAAACTGACATTTTAGTCAATGTACGTGTTGTCTGCATATTTATGTTTAAAATAAGAGATTAAGTTATTAAGGTATAATATATGTATAATATAATATACATATGTATAATGATGCATATAAAAAATAATATTTATAACATTATTTATAATGTATTAAAATGTTTAACATGAGAGGACAGTCACTGAGAAAGTTTTGGGGATGAAGCAGCCATTTTAGTCAATGTACATGTTGTCTGCATATATACATAATTAAAATAACATTTTAAAATATTGAAGTATAATATACATATGTATAATGATACATATAAAAACTACTATGTATAACATAATTTATAATGTATTAAAATGTTTAACATGAGAGAACAGTCATTGAGAAAGTTTTGGGGATGAAGCAGCCATTTTATTCAATGTACATGTTGTCTGCATATGTACATAATTAAAATAACATTTTAAAATATTGAAGTATAATATACATATGTATAATAACATATATAAAAAATAATAAGTATAACATAATTTATAATGTATTAAAATGTTTAACATGAGAGGACAGTCACTGAGAAAGTTTTGGGGATGAAGCAGCCATTTTATTCAGTGTACATGTTGTCTGCATATATACATAATTAAAATAACGTTTTAAGATATTGAAGTATAATATACATATGTATAATAACATATATAAAAAATAATAAGTATAACAGAATTTATAATGTATTAAAATGTTGAACATGATTTTTAATGCACCAAATGGGTACAAAAAATTGCAACAATTTTAAAATATATAGAAACAAATTTTTGAGTATATTAAAATATATGAACAAGTTTTAAGTGTACTAAAATATATACAAAAGAATTTCTGCCATACTAAAATATATATGAAAAAAAATGTTGAGTAAAATGATGATTGTCGTCGCTGATCCGAAGAGCAATATATCAAAAAAATTGTGATAATAATATCGTGATAACAGATTGCTTTCACCCTCCCCAATAAAACGAATAAACCAAATCCCTCACATTTTTACACGTCAGAAATGAGTTTTCATTGACTGCGTAAAAGAACGTAGATGTTTAACTCGCAGCATCCAAAAATTTCTGGCGTAACGAGAAACATCGAGTTTATTAACCAGTGGCGAGATATCAAAATCGTGCGTGTATTTTTAAGCATCGCTTTTCAATTAAATATCGTTTTAATTACCGTGGTCGGCTTTGATATTCGCTGTTCGCAGAAAAAAGAAGAGAGAGAGAGAGAGGATAGAACAATGAACGAGAGTTCGACGTCGTTGGCGAACCATTTTCATTTCGGTCGATTCTTATCCAGTAACAACGGGGTAACGTTTTATCGAATACGAATTGATTTAAGTTGGCCGGGCTTAAATGGAATTCAAAAGGACAAAGGGCACGGGGTTTGCTTATTAAACTTTCACACAGGTGATTAAATTACCGACCAGCCGAACGAATAACATGTAGCGAAATAAAATACCGGGGGTATCGTTTGTTCTCGCCGCGCTTGTTCCGCGTTGTATTAAATAAATGAGTCGAAATTCGAAAAATCCGGCGATATTTAATCGGTTACCCGTCGACCGTGGTTAATTAAGTCGAACGATATGCGCCCCAGCTTTACGAATACGCATAAAATCGCGCTCCCATGAAAATCGTAGCAAAACGAAAATCGGTTTCCAGCTATCACTCGACAAAGTTGCGTTTAATTATCTACATTCAGATAATCATTATTCGCGTTCGTTTTCTCTTCATCATACTCGAATTTATCATAGATCAAACGGACCACTTTTTCCTTTCAGTCTGAATTGTTCGTGTTAACGAATAACATGAGATGTTCGTACTTAGCGTGTTATTCTTAAAATTATGCTCCATGGCGATTCTGTATATGAATTTTTATGAAAAGGTATTTATTTTCGATTTCAAGATTAGATGTTGTAAAATTAATGCTAAACCTACAAGCATATAATGGGTAACTTAACTTGAAATTAAAAGTGAAGTTAAAAAATAAATAAACGAATGATGAAATATAAATTAGTGCACACATTTATTCTTTATCTTGATGAAAATCGATGCTGATTTCAAGGAATGTATTTTAATAACATGTGTACCTTATAATAAGGAACTTGTGAGGCGGTCATTTGACTGGCTTGGTAGTTTTAATGTTAATAAAGTGCGATAATAAAAGTTGATCATTTCTGTATTGTGGGGATTTGGGGAATTTAGGATTCGGGGAAATTGGAATTGGGGAAATTAGAATTGGGAAATGTGGAAATTTGAGAAATTGGGAATTGGAGAAATTAGAATTGGGGAGAGTGGAAATTGGGGCAATTGGGAATTGGGGAAATTAGAATTGGGAAATGTGGAAATTTGGGAAATTGGAATTGGGGAAATTAGGAATTGGGGAGAGTGGAAATTAGGGAAATTAGAATTGGGAAATGTGGAAATTTGGGAAATTGGAATTGGGGAAATTAGGAATTGGGAAGAATGGAAATTGGGAAATATAGAAATTGGAGAAATTAGGAATTGGGATGAGTGGAAATTAGGGCAATTGGGAATTAGGGAAATTAGAATTGGGAAATGTGGAAATTGGGGAAATGGAACTTGGGGAAATTGGAATTGGGGAAATTAGGAATTGGAGAGTGTGGAAATTGGGGCAATTGGGAATTGGGGAAATTAGAATTAGGAAATGTGGAAATTGGGGAAATGGAACTTGGGGAAATTAGGAATTGAGGAAATTGGAAATTGGGACAATTAGGAATTGGGGAAATTAGAATTGGGAAATGTGGAAATTGGGGAAATTGGAATTGGGGAGAATGGAAGTTGGGAAAATTAGAATTGGGAAATGTGGAAATTGGGGAGAATGGAAGTTGGGAAAATTAGAATTGGGAAATGTGGAAATTGGGGAGAATGGAAGTTGGGAAAATTAGAATTGGGAAATGTGGAAATTGGGGAAATGGAACTTGGGGAAATTAGGAATTGAGGAAATTGGAAATTGGGGCAATTAGGAATTGGGGAAATTAGAATTGGAAAATGTGGAAATTTGAGAAATTAGGAATTGGGGAAATTACAATTGGAAAAATTGGAATCGGTGAAAAGTAGAATTGGCAAAATTGTGATTTAATATTTAAGATTTAATAAATTAAAAATTTGGGAAAATAATGATTTGATTATTCCTAATTGTACATAAAAATAAAAAAATGCCTACATAAACAGCAAAGTGACCAAAAGAATCAAGTGAGCATAAAATACACGTGACATGCAGACACATATCACCTGCAGTTACCCATCAGCATAATGGTTTATTCCGCAAGCGTCGATACTCCGGGCATCTCTCGAAACGTCGGAGTTTCGTAAACCGTGGAAAAATGCTCGTAGCGAAGAGGGATGTAGAAAAGGTATAAAAGGAGGCTAAAAACAATACTCGAACCGAGTGTTCCCCGTCGGCAGTCCTGTCCGTCTGCTCGTCTAGAACGATTAGGATCATCCGAGAAGACGATCACGGTTTCGCGTGGACTTACGAGTACGGGCGACGTGAAAGTTCATTAGAGGCAGTCCTGATGGACACGTGCATTAATCAAGATTTTAATTACCACCGCGTGTAACTGCGCGCTCGGCTAAAAACTAAACATACCTCCAGCAGCTCCTCCTGCCCCGTGCGCCTACCTACTCTAACTCCTGCTTATAACGGAGCCCGGGCTCGTAGCTAGAGCTAGAGCCAGCTCTAATTAGAGCTCTTCTCGAGGCTCGAAGATTAAAAGCCAGGCCTAAGTGCCGGCACGATGCGCGAGCTTCCTCTCTCTTCTCTCTCTCTCTGTTTACCGTGTTCTCTCCCTTTTCACCATTACCGTTCCACTCCTTTTCTATTCCATCTCTCGTTCTTTCTCTCTCGCCGCGTACCCCCACGATCACCGTCTGCCTTCGGTTCGCCCTCTTTCGCCCGCTCTGTTTCGTTCCGTTTAATAGCGATCGGCCATTCGCGAAATGCGCGAAGCGGAATCTCGTGGGTAAAAGGGTAAAAAAAAGAGGAAACGAAGAACAAGCAAAGGACGTTGCGTAGAAGCTAACGAGATGGCTCGATAATTGAACGGCTCATCGATGAGAACGTTGTCTTCTGACTCCCTTCCCTTTTTGGGGAGACAGGGACTTGACATATGGGTTTGGGGACATACGGATTTAGGGACTTAGAGATTTGGGAAGCTAGATATTTGGAGGCCTAGGGATTTGGGGATATAGGGATTTGAGGATGTAGGGATTTGGGGACATAGGAGTTTGTGGACTTAGGGGTTTGGGGACATAGAGGTTTGAGAACATATGGATTTGAGGACATGTGGATTTGGGAATGTAGAAATTTGGCGACATAGTGATTTGGGAACCTAGGAATTTGAGGAGCTAGGGTCTTGGGGACATATGGGTTTGGGGGCATAGGAGTTTGTGGACATAGGGGTTAGGGGATATAGAGGTTTGAGAACATATGGATTTGAGGACATGTGGATTTGGGGACATATGCATTTGGGAATGTAGAAATTTGGCGACATAGTGATTTGGGCACGTAGGAATTTGAGGAGCTAGGGTCTTGGGGACATATGGGTTTGGGGACATAGGAGTTTGTGGACATAGGGGTTTGAGAACATATGGGTTTGGGGACGTATGGATTTGAGGGCATGTGAATTTGGGGATATATGCATTTGGGAATTTAGAAATTTGGCTACATAGTGATTTGGGAACCTAGGAATTTGGGGAGCTAGGGTCTTGGGGACATAGGAGTTTGAGAACATATAAGTTTGGAGACGTGTGGATTTGAGGGCATGTGGATTTGGGGATATATGCATTTGGGAATGTAGAAATTTGGCTACATAGTGATTTGGGAACCTAGGAATTTGGGAAGCTAGGGTCTTGGGGACATATGGATTTGAGAATATATGAATTTGGTATTTGGCAACCTAGAGATTTATGGACCTAGGCACTTGGAAAGCTAAGGATAAGTGGACCTGGGAGTTTGGGATGCTAGTGATTTGGAGAGTTAAGTTAAGATTTGTATGTGGATATCTATGGATTTAGGGATCTAGAAGTTCAAGAACCTAGAGATTTGAGGACTCGAGGATTTGGGGATCCAGCAATTTGATAATCTTGAAAATTGTGAATATATAAGTTACAGAATGTAGTCAAGTACCTACTTGAAGAGTTAGGGTCTTAAAAATTTAGGAATATGATGATCCTCAAATGATCCTGAATTTGATGATCTAGAAACTTGATGTATTTGAAGCTCTTGCAATTTAATTGGTAGTTTTGGAATAGTCGATATTTGGGATTTGACAACCTAGTGATTTTAGGACCTCGGCACTTGCGGAGCTAATAATATGTAAACCTAAGAATTTGGAGAACTATTTCACCTATTCCGTCTCATCCCCTCTAACCGATCAGCCATTCGCGAAATGCGCAAAGCGGAATCTCATGCTTAAAAAAACAAAAAAAAAGAGGAAACGAAGAACAAGCAAAGAACGTTGCGTGGAAGCCAACGATGGCTCGATAATTGAACGTTCGTCTCGTCGATGAGAACGTCGTCTTCTGCCTCCCTTCTCTCACCTTTTGTCTGATCCCGCGGTTAGGAATTTATTTTAATTAAAACCTGTGCGTGTCTAGTTAGCCCGTGCCTGGGATTCCCCGGTTTTCGCAGGACAGTATCGGATCGAAACGTCAACGTTTCGAGAACACCGACAGGAATATCTCAGCGACGGAATTTTAATGGAACGTTCGATCTCGAATCGAAATAAAGGAGCTGGCCTTTCGCGGACGTTCCTCGTTTCACTTTCACCTGTGGACACGCTAAAAGGTTCCGTGTGGTATCAAGCAGATTTTGCTTTTAGCACGTTCGCGATAAAACGCTGTTTCTGAACGACACTTTTCCGAATTATTTCTTGTGTTGTCTCCACGTGATTAGCTTTTGAATTCTTGCTTCACTGGGGAGTTCTTACTTCTTAATTCATTGGGGATGATTTTAGGGGTGCGTAGATTTATGCCACATCAGGTAGGATTGTTGAAATCATTTAATGATGTGGAAACAGTTCAATGTTTTTGTCTGAGGTTTAATTGAAGAGCATTATGATGCTGAGGAACATTTAATGATTTTTTAATAGATGTTCAGGAACATTTAATGATATTTAAATGACATTGCTTCAACTAGTTTGGAGAACA
Organism: Megachile rotundata; assembly: GCF_050947335.1. Lineage (NCBI taxonomy): Eukaryota > Metazoa > Arthropoda > Insecta > Hymenoptera > Megachilidae > Megachile > Megachile rotundata. Next base: position 19,541,555 of record NC_134983.1, read on the forward strand.
TTTACTGATATTTGAATAATATTTGTTGAATAAATTTTAGACAACATTTAACAACATTTTAATAAATTTTATTTAATATTATGAATGTTGAAGGATATTTAATGATATTTAAATAATATTTCTTCAAAAAATGTTGTAGAACAGTTAGTATGATTTAGCACGAATGAAGTAATCTGAATGACTGTAATTATTTGAACAAACACATTTTAAGTCCGACTTAACACACATGAATGGCACATATCATTCAATTACTCCAAAACACAGAAGGATAATAAAATGACAAGTTTGAATTTGTATCGAAGGAAAAATAGTTTTATGATAATTCGTCCTCCATTCGCCGAGAGATGTTTAATAAAGTTCTAACGAAACAGCGCAGAGTTGAAAATTGCGATAATTTAATTGTTCGGTTAACGGATAAGCCGTAGTTTGTGCAGGCAAAACGGGACGAAAGTGAAAATCCGTCTGGTCGAAAAGGTCGCTTTCGAGCCGGTTATTTTTATCGTGAAAATTGTTTCATACACGAGATACAAGCCGGTGTCTAGCAATGGATTCGAAACGAGAGTCTCGTCTAGCATGAGACCAAGTTCGCAATAATTTAATTCACGACGGTTTGGAAAAGCAATTAATGAACGTGAAGTAATTACGGTTGTGCTTTAATCTTTCCGTCTTCCCGTTTCGGTAACGGCTTCCTATAATTCAGACATATTTCATTAAAAGTTGTTCGCGTTCCGTGCGACCAAAATAAACGTCAACGGCAACTTCCTAGCTCTAATTACCGCGCGATTCAACCGAGTTCCCTGTGCGTTTGTTTTAAAATTAAAGCCGAGATCGTACAATCGGCCTCCTGTCTGGCGCTGCTCAAAAATCGACGATCCTCCTTCGAGGTTTATGGGAAACATTTGTTTGGAGACAACGGTGATTACGAAGTTTGGGGATCTTTGTAATCTTATTTGGGTGTAAAGAGGTAGAGGTTTGAAGTTTTGCAGGTTAGGGAGGGTGAGAAGTATTGGTGTTTTAAAATTTTGGGAATTTAAGGAGTTAGAGATTTGGGAGGGTTATTTGCAAACTTAGAAATTGGGGTATGAGAATATTTAGGAATTTTGGGAATTTGGAATCTTGAGAATTAGGAAACTACAATTACGATTATTTAATACACAATTAAATTACAATTATTTAATCTTCCCATGATAATATTCTACACTGCCTAATATTGCTACTAGCTCTGACTAACCCAGCCGACAAGTCACGAGGTTAAAAGATCACTAAGCTTGCGATAAACAGAAATATTTGAAGGAAAATTGGAAATGAAGCCACGCAAAAATGAGGGTGGAACAACGACGGCTACGATCGATTTATTTCGGGACAGACCGTGTCATGGTCCTCAATTAGTTCTACAAATGTTTTCTCGTTAACCCCCCTACAACACAGACCGACCGGTATCGCGCCATTGAAATACGACATATCAATGCGTCGGGGCTAAAAGCCTGCCGATATCGACACTCGATAATCTTTTACTGACAAATTATGGTTAATGGCGCGGAACATTCAACTCTGGATAGTTTATTGGACACTGCTTTTTAGTAATCGCTCTGCTCCTTTTGAATATGCTGACCGTAAACCTAATCAAATTTACACCTTTTATTGCGTGGGGCGAGAAGGTGGACGGTGTAGTCATTCGTGAGAGAAAAAATTGTTGGGGTTTGGGGAATTTGGGACTTGGGGAATTTGGGATTTGGGGAATTTGGGACTTGGGGAATTTGGGATTTGGGGAATTTGGGATTTGGGGAATTTGGGATTTGGGGAATTTGGGATTTGAGGAATTTGGGGTTTGGGGAATTTGGGATTTGGGGAATTTGGGACTTGGGGAATTTGGGATTTGGGGAATTTGGGATTTGGGGAATATGAAATTTGGGGAATTTGGAATTTGGGGATTTTGGGAAGTGGGGAATTTGGGATTTGGGGAATATGAAATTTGGGGGATTTGGAATTTGGGAGATTTGGAATTTGGGGGATTTGGGATTTGGGATTTGGGAAATTTGGAATTTGGGGAATTTGGGATTTGGGAAATTTGGGATTTGGGGGATTTGGAATTTTGAGAAATTTGGAATTTGGGGAATTTGGGATTTGGCAAATTTGGGATTTGGGAAATTTGGAATTTGGGAATTTTGGGATTTGGAAAATTTGGAATTTGGGAATTTGGAATTTGGAAAATTTTGAATTTGGCAAATTTGGAATTTGGAAAATTTTGAATTTGGGGAATTTGGAATTTGGGGAATTTGGAATTTGGAAAATTTGGAATTTGGAAAATTTTGAATTTGGCAAATTTGGAATTTGGAAAATTTTGAATTTGGGGAATTTGGAATTTGGGGAATTTGGAATTTGGAAAATTTGGAATTTGGCAAATTTGGAATTTGGCAAATTTGGGATTTGGAAAATTTGGAATTTGGGGAATATGAAATTTGGGAAATTTGAAATTCGGAAAATTTGGAATTTGGAAAATTTGGAATTTGGAAAATTTGGAATTTGGAAAATTTGGAATTTGAGGAATTTGGGATTTGAGAAATTTGGAATTTAGGAAATTTAGAATTTGAGAAATTTGAAATTTGGGTAATTTAAGGAATTTAATAACCTAGTCAATTGATTTCTCAGCTAACGCAATTAGAATACGTATAAATATCTAATAAAATTACATCGGTTAATGTAATTCAATACGATCTAGACTATTCCGCATCGTTTACGATAATGAATGTATTAACAGGCTTCCCGATACTATTAATTATTGTTCGAACACCGATTAATATTCCTTCGATTACTGAAAACCGTACGCGCTTAAAAGGTAACCGAAAGTAAGAACAACTCGTTTTAATCTTCGGTCATTACGAAGTTATAAAGTAATAGTGATTATCCGTTTAAATATCGAGCGGGAAGTAATGTGTTAAATTCGACGAGAAAAATAGTCGGCGAGCAACGAGCTGCACGAAACACTGTTAATCAATAGCACCGTTTGTTCTGCTTCTGAAAGCTCCTTCTCTTTCCCTCCGTCGTTTCTATTATCGGCATTAAATGGCATTAATTGAAAAGCGCCATATAAAAAGGCTCTTTCTACTTGTAAATCAATTAATTACAAACGGCGGGCCATGCTGACGATTCTTTTGAATAGTACTCTGCTTCGATATTTTATTCGATCCGCGAACGTATGTTGCTGTCAAAGTACAAAATAAACCGATATCATAAGCGAACCTTTCCAAAATTTATTATACAAATTTATTACAGATAAATATTGCACTTCATGTTTTTTTTACGTAATACACATGTAATTTATAACTATGTGGATCTTTTCGACAAATTAGAGATTCGAGATTATTGAGCAATTGACACTTTTGGATATTGATATCTCTAGATTATGACATCACAAAATCCCGATTTCCCTAGATTTCGAATTCGCAAGATTCAAATATCCGTTGATCCCGATTTCCCTAGATTTCGAATTCCATAGATCCCGATTTCCCTAAATTTCGAATTCCCTAGATTCCGAATTCCTATAATTCCAAATTCCCTAGATTTGGAATTCCTTAGATTCCAAATTCTCTAGATTCCGAATTCCCTAAATTCCGAATTCCCTACATCCCGAATTCCTTAGATTCCGAATTCCCTACATCCCGAATTCCCTAAATTCCGAATTCCCTATATCCCGAATTCCTTAGATTCCGAATTCCCTACATCCCGAATTCCCTAAATTCCGAATTCCCTACATCCCGAATTCCTTAGATTCCGAATTCCCTACATTCCGAATTCCCTACATCCCGAATTCCTTGGATTCCGAATTCCGTACATTCCGAATTCCCTAAACTCCGAATTCTCTAGATCCCGAATTCCATAGATTTCGAATTCCCTACATTCCGAATTCCCTAAACTTCGAATTCTCTAGATCCCGAATTCCATAGATTTCGAATTCCCTACATTCCGAATTCCCTACATTCCGAATTCCCTACATCCCGAATTCCTTAGATTCCGAATTCCCTACATCCCGAATTCCCTAAATTCCGAATTCCCTATATCCCGAATTCCTTAGATTCCGAATTCCCTACATCCCGAATTCCCTACATCCCGAATTCCCTACATCCCGAATTCCCTACATCCCAAATTCTCTACATCCCGAATTCCTTAGATTCCGAATTCCCTACATCCCGAATTCCCTACATCCCGAATTCCTTAGATTCCGAATTCCCTAAATTCCGAATTCCGTACATCCCGAATTCCTGAGATTCCGAATTCCCTATATCCCGAATTCCTTAGATTCCGAATTCCCTACATCCCGAATTCCCTACATCCCGAATTCCATAGATTTCGAATTCCCTACATTCCGAATTCCCTACATTCCGAATTCCCTACATCCCGAATTCCTTAGATTCCGAATTCCCTAGATTTCGATATCCCTTGCAGATATTCCTTCCTACGGATATCCCTAGTTACCGATACTCTTGTAGACTAACATCCCTATATACTGATATCGCTAGATTCCAAGAACCCTAGGTTCCCAAATATTTTAACCCCAGTATCCCTAAATATCGCTAGAACCTAAATACGTCAACGTTGTAAAATATCTGAAAGTCCCTAAATTTCTACGGTAGCAATGGAAAATTCGAGTGTAAATGAATAATTGTCCAAATGAGCAATATTTGATAATACTTCTTTATCGTCCGTTTGGATTGTTACATCTAACATTCGAGTTACCGATCACCACCGCAGCATTCACCGTGTTAATAGGTTAAATAACCGCCACTACCTCTTTTATTTTACGCGAGGCATATTTTTTGTTATCATTTTTGTGCATTTTTGCATTCGGTTGTTGGTTTTAGTAACACGTGGCACTCTCGCATCGTTCGAGTGTTACAAACAGCCAGCCCGTCGAATGCAATGAATCGGATAATTAATCTGTGCTCTTCTCTCGCATACTCGTAATATTTGCTCGCGAGTTAGTTGGCAAAAGCCATTTTAGCGATTATTTTCCACTCAAAAAAGCCCATAGAATAAACCCGGGAGATAGAGGACGGTCGCCAGGGGGAGAGAGAGCGACAGAGAGCGAGGGAGAGAGAGAGATGGCCCGGGGTTTAATATTTTTTAATTGCGTCGCTGGGGCTGTCCCGACCGGCCTGCCGGTTTTATCACTAGCACGTAATTAAACTTTATGTTCAGCTGTCATATTTGCATTCTATCTAAGCTAGCCATTTGAAAATTAAAAAGCCGGGCGATGCTTTAATTTCGGTGGCCGCGGATTTAACTCGCCGGGATTGTTTACGGGAAATTTACATGAAGTTGTTCCACGGTTATTCGCCGATACATGCACGGGCTATCTCGGCTGATACCACCATCTTGATTTACGTCATTATTATTCACCGGAGAGAAAAATGTTTCGGATAAAACTTCTTTGCGTGCCAAACGTCCTGCGTTTATGTCCAGATACTTTCAGTACACTCTTAAAACTCGCTTCTACAGTCAGTTAAAAGTGCACCTAACTCAAGAAATATACGAAAGATTCATTTACGAATTGTGTTCGCTAAGTGCTTTCATGTAGAATATACATCGTGTAACAATTGGGGATAAATGCGAGTAATTTATGTTCCTACAAAATGTTTATAATTGAATAACAATAAATGCGCCTATAATTTGTGGACGTTTGAACGGTGCTAAGTAACGTTGCACTCTTACCGAAATGTCGGACACGTTTATAAAAAGAAATTAAATGCAGTGACTGTTTGTGCTCTGACACGAAATCGATGGCGGTAAAGATTGTCTTACACCGCGTACATAAATGTACAGGCGTGTTCTTTAGCCGAAAGCTTTTACAGACGCCGTAAAATTTCGCGTCCACAAATAGAGAATCGCGACCTTTCGTTCCGAATCTCTTCGGCGATCGTAGCCAGAGGTGATCCGGCGCAAGGTTAAAATTTAAATCGTTCGACGAAACGTGAAACGGTCCCGGCTCGACGGCTCGTTAACGCCTATCGCTGAATTAATCGAGCCACAGCTTCTCTCCTTGCAACTTTAATGTTTCGGCTATTTCCAAAACACTCCGTAAAGCGTACAGTGTATAGTCGCCCTTATAACGCCGGCGGGCCGACGTTCGAAAAGGTTCGTGTAATTAATCCTTCCACCGTGCGTGATTGGAGGAGATACGCGATCAATTATCGCGTTGAATGATATTTGAACGTGATATTACGACGTTGAATTATCACGAGTTGTAATGTTGATATATTATAATTATCACGCGTTGTATCGCCGGCTTGAATTATCACGCGTTATAAGGGACACGTGTAAGTCTTGCCGCGCGTTATAACGCACGAGCGTGGTATCACCGTGCGTTCACTTATCGCGCATTATAATACATCATGCGTAATAACGTTGATATATTATAATTATCGGCCGTTGTATCGCCACGTTGAATTATCATGCGATATAACGCCTATGTGAAATATTGCCTCGCGTTGTAATGCTTACGCACAATATTCCCTCGCGTTATATGACCTATATGTGGTCACACGATATTTGCGTGGAACGTTGCTATTTTAATACCTGCTCGTATCGCTAGGCAATGCACCGTAACTCGTTATATTACCTCGCGTTATATCGCCACGAATTATGATATATTGTCTACAGGTTTTACTATCACGCATTGTAATAATGGATATGCGCTATTACTACATATGTTATCACCACGTGTCATGTCACTTTGTGTTATATCACCACGCGTTATATTGCCACGAGTTATATCACCACAAATTATAGTACCTATCTGTAATATCGCAACACGTTATAATTTCAACGCGTCGCATCACAACGCGTCATATCGCCTCGCATTATATCGCCTCGCGTTATATCGCCACGCGTTATATCGCCACGCGTTATATCACCATAAATTGTAGTACCTATCCGTAGTACCGCCATACGTCATAATTCCAGCGCGTCCCATCACAACGCGTTACCTAGCCTCGCATTATATCGCCACGCGTTATATCGCCACGTGCTATATCGCCACGCGTTATATCACCACAAATTATAGTACCAATCCGTAGTACCGCCATGCGTTATAATTCCAACGCATCGCATCGCAACGCGTTACCTAGCTTCACACTATATCGCCACGCGCTATATCGCCACGTGCTATATTGCCACGCGTTATATCACCACAAATTAAAGTACCAATCCGTAGTACCGCCATGCGTTATAATTCCAACGCGTGGCATCACAACGCGTTAGCTAGCCTCGCATTATATCGCCACGCGTTATATCACCACAAATTATACTATCAATCCGTAGTACCGCCATGCGTTATAATTCCAACGCGTCGCATCACAATGCGTTACCTAGCCTCGCATTATATCACCACGCGCTATATCGCCACGTGCTATACCACCACGCGTGGTACTATCAAATATTTTACAATACTTATGCGCAGTATCGCGACCCATTATCTCACCTAAAAATAGTTATACCACGCGTTCCAACTTCCTCGCGTTATATCGCCACCCGTGATATTAACGCGCTTTATAATATTCTAACATGCGAAATATCATAAAGAAGCACTATAACATCAGAAAAAGTATATATTGACTATTTTAATATATCGCTATCTCAAAACATCTCTATGCATAGTTCCTCCTATGGTAATATAACAAGAGGCAACTGTATTACAAATGTAAAAGATTATCAGTCGAGTACCACTTAATTTTTGAAATCTAAATTAATACATAACATCAGGGTACATCAGCCCATAACAAGTGCATTATACCGCAAGTGAACTTAATTGCAATATAAGAGCTATCCGACCACGATCGAGTTAAAGTATTTCCCTAACGTACTTTGACCCCCGTAAGATGCAGCATACGTAGTAGATTCAATGATGGACGAGTGTAAATATTAGCAGTAAATAGGAACGTCAGTGGAAGGAACTAATAGAGCCGCATTACGTGTCCCTTTCGTAGCGCATTAACAACATAATTCCTTGGTACGTACCGATTGGCTTGCTCGTGAAACTGGTCGAGGCAGCGCCGGCAATGGCATGGCACGATGAAGCAGCAGCAGCCGAGACCACTGATCTTGTGGCTCGATGATAATTAAATTGCCCCGCGGAGCCAGCAGTGACTAAACAGTCATTACAACGACTAGGTCATAATTGCGGGACTAGCGACAAACATGCTGGCAAGATAATCGTCGGTCGAGATACATCTATCTGACCGCCTAGGTCACCCGTTAATTTACCATTATAATTGATTTGCATATAGATTGAATCAGATAAATTTGCGACCCGATAATCACCAGTAGATTTCCTTCCTGCAAAATAGTTTAGTAACTCCATGCTATAACTTTTCTTTCTATAACCTTTACATATATCATATATGTATGTATGTGAATATTTAGCTCGCTTTTATATTCAACTACAGGTCGTATATACGTAACATACATATTAACATAAAGCTGGACAAAATTCTTTTTCTGCATACTTTACAAAATCTTTTGAAATTCTCTTTGTATATATAATCGTTAACCATTTTATTCGGATAATATTAAGTCTGGAAGAGTTAAGGAACGATAAGAGTTCGCATAAAGTAGTGTAGCGGTACAATGGATAGTTTATAGTACCATATGTTATCGATGCTAAGCTTAATTTCATTAGCAGCAATGCAAATCACTGTGACGTTTCTAAAAGGTTTCGCGAACGAATGAAAGAGAGCCCATTTATTTAGCTACCACGAGCGGTGCATTAACCGATTGGAAGAGTGATTAAGAGTCCGTGTTCTTTTCTATTGGGTAGATCGAAAGGTCTCCAACGACAAACAGTTATTTATCGCTCACGTGGACATTTGCTCGACGCTTTTAATCGTTCGAGGAAAGATCATTAAAATCAGCGATATTGAGAAATATCTTTGCAAATATAGCGTTTAATTGGCACATGAGTATATATAGCTGTACTGCAAATATTTTGTCAATTTGGAAATTTGAGATTTGGGGGTTTTTGGATTTGGGGGATTTGGAATTTGGGGAATTTGGGAGTTGGGGGATTTGGGAGTTGGGGAATTTGGGATTTGGGGAATTTGGGAGTTGGGGGATTTGGGAGTTGGGGAATTTGGGAGTTGGGGAATTTGGGATTTGGGGAATTTGGGAGTTGGGGGATTTGGGAGTTGGGGGATTTGGGAGTTGGAGAATTTGGGAGTTGGGGGATTTGGGAGTTGGGGAATTTGAAATTTGGGGAATTATGAAGTTGGGAGAATTTAGAATTGGGGAATTTTGGATTTGGGAAATTTGGAATTTGGGAAATTTGGAATTTGGGAAATTTGGAATTTGGGAAATTTGGAATTTGGGAAATTTGGAATTTGGGAAATTTGGAATTTGGGAAATTTGGAATTTGGGAAATTTGGAATTTGGGAAATTTGGAACTTGGAAAATTTGGAATTTGGGAAATTTGGAATTTGGGAAATTTGAAATTTGGGAAATTTGGAATTTGGGAAATTTGGAATTTGGGAAATTTGGAATTTGGAAAATTTGGAATTTGAGAAATTTGGAATTTGGGAAATTTGGAATTTGGGAAATTTGGAATTTGGGGACTTTGGAATTTGGGGACTTTGGAATTTGGGGAATTTGGAATTTGGAGAATTTGGAATTTGGAATTTAGAAAATTTGAAATTATAATCCCAATTGACTCAGAATCCTAGAACATTACAAATTTCAACCCAGCAAATCTCTAAATCTCCAAACCAAGAATACAAAGATCATCAATTATATCAGTCAACTGCGGTCTTCAAAGATACCCAAATCCGCCTGAAATCGACGTAATCTTTCAGAAGTTAGCCCTCGAAATCCGCCGTAGGATCTAGCAAAGTTCCTGTTTATAGGAAATCTATCGTTTCCGGATCGTGCGATAACAAACTAATCTAAGAATGGTTGTAAGAGGGAGAAAAAGAACGATACCCTTCGAAGGTTGGAAAGAAAAGAAAGGGTGGTCTACATGAGCACGATCCTATAACTACCACCTTTAGGCGTATCTTCAGCGGGTAACAGCGAGTACAACACCAAGTCCATTCAATCTAATACTTCTAGGGGGTTAGCAACAACCATTTGAACTCACACAGCTAAAGGGGTCGACACGAACGTGGTAAGGGGCAGTTTAATATCGGATAATTGAATCCGAACCTCCTACCCTCGGCCCACACGACCTCTGGCTCGCTTCTAGCCACGAAGAAACGAGACAGGGATGAACGGAGAACCGTCGAGGGGAACAGAGACACCGACACAGAAGCAGAGATAAAGAACCGAGCAAATAAAAAAAAGGGAGAAGGAGAAAGAGCAACATGAAAAAGAAGACGGAGAAACTGATAGAAACAGGGTCGAGGGGGGAGAGAAGAAAGAAATCGAAACGGAGAAAGAAGAGAAATAGGTACATAGGCAGCATGAAGGGGAACGGAAAAAGAAAGGCGACTATGATGAAGAGTATACCGGCAAGTGGACAAAATCAGTTTGTATTCTTTTATTGCCGGCGAATCGATGGAAATTTAAATCCCTATCACGTTTATCGAATACCTATCAATTTTTCGTGATTAATCATGAAATTGATGATGTTGATGATATTGATTATATTGATCATATTGATTATATTGATTATATTGATGTTATTGATTATATTGACTATATTGATGTAATTGACTATATTGATTATAATTGATTATATTGATGTTATTGATTATATTGATGTTATTGATTATATTGATGTTATTGATTATATTGATTATATTGATTATATTGATTATATTGATTACATTGACTATATTGATTACATTGACTATATTGATGTTATTGATTATATTGATTATGTTGACTATATTGATGTCATTGATTATATTGATGTAATTGATTATATTGATTATATTGATGTTATTGATGTTATTGATTATATTGATTATATTGATGTTATTGATGTTATTGATGATATTGATAATATTGATAACACTGATAACATTGATGATATTGATATTGAAGAAATTGATCAAATTTGTGAAACTTGATGAACTTAATGAAATTGGTGAATTTAGTCAAATTTGTGAGACTTGATGAAGTTGCTGAAATTGGTGAAATTTATGAGACTTGAAGAAGTTGAAATTGGTAAAATTTGTAAAGCTTGATGAACTTGATGAAATTGGTAAAATTTGTAAAGTTTCATGAACTTGATGAAATTAGTAAAATTTGTAAAACTTGATGAAATTTGTAAAATTTGTAAAGCTTGATGAACTTGGTGAAATTGGTAAAATTTTTGAAACTTAATGAAGTTAATGAATCTGTTGCAATTGATGAAATTAAACTGAAATATTTACCAAAAAGTAACGAATCAAATGTACTACCCATATGTTAAGCTCCAAACGTGTCCAAACCCAACTTAAAGTCATCCCTCACCCACAGAACAATTTCTACTTAATTCGCCCCATCCATAAATCGAATAATTTCCCATCGATACTCCGAAAAGTAAAAGAGACAAACATGGTAGAACGCAATTGCGCTCGTAACATCGCGAGTAAATTAAATCGCAGTTCCAACGTCGGGTGCTAACAATTCGAACTGTCGACCGACTCTCCAAATGGTCCCGATATATATGTGACCCTGTATTCTTTTTTTCCTTTCCCCACCGACTTATAAGTCGGGACTCGTCCCTGGGCACGTTCTATCCCTTTCGAGTTTGCATCGTCGCGGCTCTCTATACACATAGTTAAAATAGTAGCGGCCCGTGGAATGCAGGACCGCGTACAATTTATTTGGCAAACGTAAATTTTCTGCCGACGAATCCCCCTGGGAAGTTATTTAATTTCGTGGCGATTCTCAGATCTAGCCGGGGCTCAGGACTTTTTCGCTAGACTCCATTACCTGGTTCGTGCGCTCCACAAAATTTATGCCATCCGTTTCGCCGTACTTACAATTACACGTGTTTAACGCGGAACTCAAGTACTCTGTAATTAGATTTGATTATTTACGAACTTCGTTTCGATGCTCGACTTCGTTTCAAAAAATCTAAGGATATAGGTGAGTGGCCATTTTGGTATCTGCTAAGTGTGTCGGGATTTAATGATGTAAGTACTTGATTTAGGGATGTACAGTGTCATTATGATGTTATTAGACACATGAAAGTATTTGACGATTCTCAAGGTAGCCATTGATACAGCAATGTCAGCTGATGATCTTAGAATGTAGCTGTCTAAGAATCTGAGGATGTAAGTACTTTGTGATCTACACATATGTGTATACATCTACTGTATGCAAGAATGCACGTATCTAATGACCTACAGTATAGGTCTAACAGATATAGGTCACTTGACGATCTAAGGATAAATATCTTCTAATCTAACAATTGATGTACTGGTTGATATACAAAGGATATCAAGGATGATAGACAAAGGTAGATGTGATCTATAGATTTAGAAATCATAACTGAAATGTAAAAGCCAATGAACCTACAAATTCATGAATACACACTCAGTCATGTCATATACATACATGGTTCTGATCCTTCAAAAAGAGAAATAGTATTCCTCAATATCTAGCTCCAGTTCAAATACCATACAAGTCAGATTAACACTATAGTAGAGTTAGCAATAAAATTACAATTCTCACGATTTCATGAGAGGCTAATTAGTATGACCGTTAGCCAATTACCCCGCTATCCCGTGTCGTTTATCGGTGATCGAAGGATTCACGGTGTCCAGGAGGTCGATTAAAAAAATATCATCGAGAAAGATATTGCTCGCGAGTCGCAGGCACAGAGGAGCCGAACAAATCGAGCGTAGGCAATTATGCGTGTATATCGGTCGACGGAAAGGTAGGGGGTGAACGTTTGCAGGCCAGAAAGGGGGAACGGGGTGAGGAATCGTTAAAATCCAGTCGTTATAATGACCTCACGATACGTGGTATGAGTGTACACAATGATGACGCCAGTGTACACACACGCGCGCGCACACACATGCAGGTATACAGAAAGAAAAAAATCAGTCCGCGACTGGGATTTCGTTTAATTAATTTTTTAATTACAAACTCATCGAAATGAGTTGGCCGTAGGCAAACGGGTTGTATCGACCAATCCGGAATTTTTGATGTGATTGACGGGGCGGCGATGAGGGCCGCAAGGACCAGCCTCGCCGATACGATCATGATTATTATTAATTTTACAGGTATTATTGGTTATCGTTTATATTTATTCAGTACTACCGACCGGCTGTCTCTCATATTTGCCTCCGTGCCGCAGGATAGAGACCAAGTTGCACACGGACAGCGACGAGGAGAGCACGCGACAGACAGGGACGCTCGTATTTACAAGCTCACAAAGCAACGATACGCGATATTAAAATATCGGGTAGATTAAAAGTAGGAACTGCGTGGAATCGACTAATAAAAAATTATTCCACCGACGAGCCATAGACTCTCTCGATGCTTCGCGATTAAATGGACGACTTTCCACGAAATTTTCCACGATCGATTCAAAGGAATGCGATTCATCTCCGATGCCCAGATTGCCCTACTCGCGGACACTTCGAAATTGGGCATTTAACAAATTTAGATACGGAATACCACTTTCTTGGTCATCTTGACAACTTCAATTTAGAAATTTACTTTGACAAATTTGCAAGATTGGAAATTTTAAAAATTGGTGATGGAGTTACTCGGAAATATAAAACAGATTGAAGCAAAGGCAAGATTATATGACAATACGACTAATTATATTTATTTATTAAGTACCAGTACTTTACTCTATAATAATAAAATTAAAAATACAAAAATGTTGGAAGGTTTTACTCAAGTAGCGAGGTGCTATCATACGATCTGAAGCAATATGGTTAAGCTCTCTATTAGAAACTAGTAATTTAAAGTTTATGAAAATGGATAACAGAGTCAGCCCAAATGGATAATTTAATACTAAAAAATTTCTGATTTTGAAATTTTGAAATACAGCAGTTCTCAAGTATTGAAATTGAGAGACCAGTGCCTTCGAGATATCGCTTGTCCACAAACCACGTCCTAATAGCACTGACCTAAACGATCACATTTTATGAAAAGATGGAGTCCACAGTCGATCATAGCCAATAAAATTAGCAACGGCATAGAAATAATATACAGCAGGAGCGAGGGTCTCAAGATCGATTGATCGAGAATCGAAGGGTTAGGTTACGAAAAAGGCGCGAGAAAGAAATGAAAGGTCTGCGAAGAGAAAAGCTCTCTTTTATTAAACGAAAAATTGGATCGTGCTTGTCGGAATGCAATATTTCGACGGATTCATTTGGTGGAAACATTTCTTCCCCGGGAAAAAATTCAATCAAATCTAGAAGGTGAGAGGAAGGAAAGAAAAGGTATATTGGGCGAAGATGGAGGGAGAGAGAGAGGAGGAACGAAAACACGCGAACAGGATGGGGTACGGGAACGAGAGCGTGTAACAGGAACGAGAGGAGAAGAAGTATGAAAACCTTCAAGCAAAGTATCGCTCGAACGAAATATTTACAAGCTATCGAATCATATTATTTCATTGGCGGCCGATCCTTTCAGCGTGACTGTTGCAAAATTCAATCTCATTGATCGATCGCGGGCTCGTTTATAACTTCGCCGAAATTGCATCGTTAGCGGCGCGGAGAGTATCGATCAACGGCGCGGCTCATTAATTTCTCTCGAGCTCGCTTGCAAATGATACTTTCTTCCAAACCAGACAGATCGCGTACAAAATTTCTCAACGGACCCACCGTTAATATTCTTAACGGACTGTACGCATTATTCTCCTTAACCCCTTCGTTTGTTACGTCCAGTCGGACTCGTCACGCACGGTGTTCTTCAGATGTACCTCAATTTGTGGATTCAATTTTGCGTCAATTTGCGTAATCGAAGTCCGTAATGTACTTAACACTTCGACTTTATTTTAATGTTGTAGCTTAATGTAACTTGGCGTTGTCTTATTGTGACGTACCTGACTAGAACATTATAGGTTAAGGTTAAACTTAACGTAGCTACATAATGTCTAAATAGCAGCAATTAATAATAACAATAACTTCAATGTCATTCATCAAACTTTCAGTCAAAAGTTTACAGAGTTGCTATCTGCTAATGAAGTGTGGATCTGCTATCTCATGATGTTGGGTCAGACTGGTGACGCACTTAATGTTCACGTGTGACGCACCTGAATTATGTTCTATACAGATGGACTTTTTAGCTCAATATCAATTATACTTTATAAAGATGCATAAATAAAAAAACATCGCTTCAACTTTCTTTTTTTTAGCACTGTAGCTAAATGTAGCTTGACATTGTCTTACTGTGACGTACCTGACTAGAACATTATAGGTTAAGGTTAATCTTAACGTAGCTACATAATGTCTAAATATAGTGGAACAATAGCAGCAATTAATAATAACAATAATTTCAAAGGAATTCATCAAACTTTCAATCAAATGTTTACAGAGTTGCTATTTGCCAATGAAGTGTGGATCTGCTGTCTTATGATGTTGGGTCAGACTGGTGACGCACTTAATGTTCACATGTGACGCACCTGAATTATGTTTTATACAGATGGACTTTTTAGTTCAATATCAATTATACTTTGTAAAGATCTATAAATCCAAAAACATTACTTCAACTTTCTTTATTTTAACGTTGTAGCTTAATGTAGCTTGGCATTGTCTTACTGTGACGTACCTGACTAGAACATTATAGGTTAAGGTTAATTTTAATGTAGTAACACGATGTCTAAATATAGTAGAACAATAGCAGCAATTAATAATAACAATAACTTTAATGTCATTTATCAAACTTTCAATCAAAAGTTTACAGAGTTGCTATTTGCCAATGAAGTGTGGATCTGCTGTCTCATGATGTTGGGTCAGACTGGTGACGCACTTAATGTTCACGTGTGACGCACCTAAATTATGTTTTATACAGATGGACTTTTTAGCTCATTATCAATTATACTTTGTGAAGATCTATAAAACTAAAAGTATCACTTCAACTTTGTTTATTTTAACATTATAGCCTCGAGTTACTTGAGAGTGCCTTACAGGAGTGGATGACATACTTGGCTAGAAAATTGTAGGTTAAGGTGAACCTATACAGTTACACATGTGATGTATAAATTCAGTGGAAATGGTAGCAATTAATAATAGAGTAAAATTCGAGTGAAATGACTTCAAAAGAATTCATCAAACTTTTAACCAATGTAGAGTATGTAATAACAAATGTAGAGTACCTATCTACTAACAAAGATACCTATCTACTATCTAGCCCTAAGAGTGCCTATCTACTAACAAAGATACCTATCTACTATCTAGCCCTAAGAGTGCCTATCTACTAACAAAGATACCTATCTACTATCTAGCCCTAAGAGTGCCTATCTACTAACAAAGATACCTATTTACTATCTAGCCCTAAGAGTACCTATCTGCTAGCTCATAAACTCGAGACTCGTGGTACCCTTATCAAACATACCTAAAAAACTATGTAACATAAGAATCTAAAAGCTCCGAAAATTACACCCAGAATTCTATACACCAAAACTGTGACCTCCAGAAAGCAGAGCAAGTCCCAGATGTCCCCATTCTCTCAAATTTCCAGTCGAGGAATTTGTCCACCGTTGAGACACGATAAACCATAGGAAGTCCACGAGCGAATTTCACTTTGCTGCAAGAACAAATGGCAACGACGGTGATTTACTTAATGAGCAGAGCGAGAAGAATCCCGCAGAAACAGCCTCTGGTATCCGTTCGAGCGCGAAGAAGTTTATAAGCGAGCACGCATTGTCCTCTCGAGGACATGGATCAGAGAAAGTATGTCGAAAAAACAATGGTACACCGTCTCCTTCTTGTCTGTATCGTCGTCTTTACGTTTTCTTCGGCATTTTTCTTGTTGTCAGATCGCTGGGACCTCGTCTCGGAGTCTGCACACCTCGAGGTCTTGATGAAAACGTGACCCAGTATGATTCTTGCGGAGATACCTGTCGTACCGACCGGGTTTTCTGGCCGTCTCGCAGAAAACACCCTGGGAATCCCCGACGTTGTTTAACCGCGTCGATCTTCCACCATTTTGTGAACGGACGATCATTTTTCCTCGCTGTTTTGTTTACCTCCGTTAGATTCTGTTGTGCTTTGATCAAACCTGGGATGTTTCTTCTGCCCGTGACAACGCTTCTTTTTACAGAACTGCCCTTTTGTCGACCTTATCTGATGGACGCATTAAAAGAACCGCGCAAAAGCATGAAATGTGATAGAATTGTAAGATGAAATTTATTTTTTGCGGTATTGGTTTAATTGTGGTCGATGAGGTTTGTATTACATTTGATGTTGCTCTAATATTTAGATAATCGAGGTTGTGGAATATTTTGGTTATGGATGATGGATAATGTGGATGATTCTAGTTATATGACCTATCTGAGCATTATTGTTATTGGTTGTATAGTCAAGGTCTGTATGATTGCACCATATGAGTTGTGTACAAAAATATGCTGTATGGTGATACGTGTTTTATGAAGATGGATTAACTGTCGATGCTTCATATCAGCGTGTTGTATTTTTTGTAATTATTCAAGTATTGTATTATCAACTCGGTGCTTGTACCAGGAGGTCACTAGGTTCAATCTATAAGACTAGACTTCCCTTCACGAAAATATTGAAATAGGTCAAATTTGAAGACCCTTCATCCAATGACCACCTGTCAACTTTACTTCCAACTCAAGACATATTTATCAGAGCCCCATCCCCTGCTCATTACAAAAGCATGACGAGCAGGTTCGTAACTTAGTAAACGTCTTACTCGGTAATTAAAAGACATTCCAAAAAAAAAGTGGAGCAAAATGATTACCCTTAATGATCCCTAAACACATGGATCCGAAGGTAGAAAAAAATATCGATTTCCACGGGGCAAAATGGCAGGAAAAAGGTACAGACTAATTACGTGGATTAAACAAGAGAAATGACCTTGCCATATTCATTGGAAGGCTCGAAACGACCGGTGGATGAAGCAAGAGAGAAAGAGAGAGGAGCACCACTCACCGTCGGTCTCCAGCGTTCGAACCAGTTCGAGAGTGTCTTTCGAAGGGTTGTAGAACATTCCCACTAAAATATAAAGTGGCTTTCGGGGTGGCATAGCAATGGGGTGCCTATCGCATGCATTCACCCAGGGACGCAAACGTGGGGGTGCTATTGATCGACTGGAGAGCCAGTCAACCCTCTCGGCCCTACACGTACGTAAACCTCGCGTGTAAAATCATATACCTACACGCACCTGCACACCCTTCAACGCATCCGTGCCTGTAGGTCGTGCAAACGAACGCGAAAGGTGGAAGGTTTAATGTCTAACATTCAACTTTTCGACTTGTGTTCTCATTTTTTTCATGCAGTTTGCACCTAATATTCGGGGATGAAATCGAGTGTAGATAGGTTACTCGTGGGGGATACTGCAAATTAATTGGTCGTTTGGTTTATTCGGCTTGTATTTAGCTGGAGATATTTTTTTAAATTTAGAGGGTAGTTGGAGCTAGTGGAGGCTAGTGGGGCATTTTGGAGGCTAGTGGGGCAATTTGGAGGTTAGAGGCAGTCAATCCACATCTTGTCGAATTAGAGGGAGATGCTGATCAACCCCTCAAGTATTTCGTTTTCGTTCAGATTTCGTTTTCGAGGGACAAGTTTATATACCAGTAGAATAATTTTTAATGCAGATCATAAATATGGTAAATAATTTTAATCATAAAATATTAGATGGCTCCTTAACTGCATCTCGCGAAGTAGTTTTACTACCCTTTTCAACGCGTCATCGAAAGAATTTCACGACGGAAGATGAGCGGTTTAGCGATCGATCTCTTCCTGGTTTTCAGCAATAAACGAGAACGCAATTTCTGCGTATTTTCGAATGCGGGATGGAATATCCGACGCGTTAACGAGCGTAATTATAAAGCTGTTATAATAAGATTCAATATCAAATTACGGCGGATCGTGAGTAAATTAGGTATCTTTTACTGTTTCGTAATTAGGTGGATATAGGTCGTTGCAATTACATGGCTGTCAAGGTTTGAACGCGTTTCTGTTCACAAGATGGTCTTGGAGAGACAAATATCTCTTGGGGAAACATTTTTAAGTTTCAAATTTAAATTTAGAATTTTTTAAATTTATTGGTTAAAAATGATTAACTGGTTTGAGGACTGGTTTAAGTATTATTTTATTCATTTTTATTTATACTTACTATATCAGGAAACTAGAAAAAAATCCCTGTTATTAGTTTAAAGATTGATATCACATATTTAATTATTTTAGGACACTAATTATCTTGTAATCACATATGAGCACATATGCAATGTATGGTCATATGTGACAATACTAATATACTGTGTACACTATGTATAAGTATAAATATGCACTACAAACAACTGTATAAACAATATAAGTTATCAATATAAGTTATTATAAATTATCTTGTAATCACATATGAGCACATATGTAATATATAGTCATATGTAACAGTACTAATATACTGTATACACTATGTATAAGCATAAATATGCATTACAAACAACAGTATAAATAAACAGTATAAACAATATTATAAATTATCTTGTAATCACATATGAGCACATATGTAATGTATGGTCATATGTGACAGTACTAATATACTGTATACACTATGTATAAGTATATAAATGCACTATAAACAACAGTATAAATAAACAGTATCAACAATATTATAAATTATCTGGTAATCACATATGAGCACATATGCAATACATGGTCATATGTGACAGTACTAATATACTGTATACACTATGTATAAGTATAAATATGCACTACAGACAACAGTATAAATAAACAGTATAAACAATATTATAAATAAACAGAATAAACAATGTATCATACGTGGTCATATGTAACACTATTAACATACTATGCACGCTATGTGTAAGTACAAACACACACTACAAACAACAGTACAAATAAACAGTATAAACAATATTGCAAACAAACAGTACAAACAATATCCTAAACAAATAGTATAAACCTAGCATAAACCTAAAGAATATAAACCTAGTATAAACCAGAGTGTAAACAGAGAGTTAAAGTACGTATGAAGACGAGTTAGTATAATCAGAATCGCTCGATTAGGCAATTTTTTAAGCGAAAGTAATTGGTTAGCGGGGTCAGGGCGACAAGAACGGTTCGGCTAAAAAGGCCGAGGAAGTATGGCGATGGGACGACAGAAAGCCGTCAGATGGGGGTAATGAAATTGCACTCATCGTGTGAAATTTAATATTAATCCCGGATGTAATATGAGCGGGCGCAGCGGTGCTCAAGCGTCACGGAAACAAGCGTTGCTTTCGTAAGCTCCCAAAGGATCGAGGCCGGTACATCGATGCAACACGTTCCTGCACCTGCCACGCTGTTCCACCGTCAATCCCTAAAGCGATTATCGCATCATTTTATCTCGCGATTGCTCCCACCGCAATTTGTTTGCCCTATCTACCTCGATTCGCGTTTTCTCGTTTATGAAGTGGATCAGAAATTAGGACTATTGATAAGACTAAGAGTATTGCAAATGGCTGCAAAAATACTTTTTGATAGTTCTGATTTTAGGACTTTATTTTAGAGGCTCAGAATGGTACCTGCTAGCTTTAAAAAACTATAAAACAGTCAATATGGCGTCTACAATGTGAAGTGTTTGTTACTTGGTCATTGTCCCACACCATAGTGTTAATCATTTCTCCATAACTCAAAGGGTATGTTTCTGAACACGATTTTTCCATCTGAAGCTAGCGGAACACTTGAGAAATTCTAGGGAGATTTTAAAGACTGTCTAGGGAATTTTAATCAGTGCAGAATGTCTATGGAGTTACTAGGGAATTCTACGGATATTATGGGAACTGTGGGATCTTAGGGAATCATACAATTCTATGAAGAGTAAGATTACAGAAGGAACTTGAGAAAATCTTATGAAGATCTTAAGAAATAGGGAGAATCCAGGGAAATCTTGAGAATCTAGGGAGATCCTATAAACTTCCCAAAGAGTCCCAAGAAAGTATAAATTTTCTGTCACTTAAGAGGAATAAAGAATGTTACGACTGAAGGACGTTATTGTTCAGTATTTGATTCTTAACAAAGTAAAGTAAAATAAGTTTTGTAATAATAGTAAGACTAAACGTGTACAGGTGTATCCATATTAGAAGTAAAGTAAAATTTTGCGCGAAAGTGGTCGAAGGGAAATTCGGTTGGGCACCGCAACCACGTCCAAGTGACGGGCGTCCGTTAAAATATTAATACTCGACTTTTAATGAGAGCTGCTCGTCTTCTCTCTGTTATGGAGTGCCCGGTACCCTTTGCCCTTCCCAGCCTCTCTTCCTCGCGTTTCATCGCCGTTCTTGCCTCCTACCATCCTCCACTTGTCACGATCCAATAAACGCCCCACCAGGAATCCTGATCCGCGAACCTCATCGTTCTCCTGACGTCGTCCTCTGCTCTTTAACCAAATTCGAATACTACGACATTCGATTCTTCACTCGGTTTTAAATTTTGAGTTCTCTGCATTCTTTGAATTCTTCAAATTCTTTGAAAAATTTCAATATTCGAATAATAATCGCTTTGGGTGATTTGAATCACTTTAATAACTTTCGTGATGAAGTTGCTGTCATATCGAATATTTTGAATTATTCGAATATTTTGAATTGTTCGAGTATTCAAATACTTTCGGAAATTCGAATAGTAGAGTATGGTAATTCGTTTCAAAGAATTCAAAGAATTCGAAAAATTCAAAGAATTCGAAATATTCAAAGAATTCAAAGTATTCAAAGAATTCAACATATTCAAAATATTCCTAAGCATTCGACTATTTGAACCCTAGAATTTGCCAAAATATTAAAAAATTAGAAATACTGAAATACTCGAATAAACCAAAATATCCTAACATCAGAAGAATCAAAAATTTCTGAAAGAAGTTATTCGAATAATTCGAATATCAGAGTTTTCATAAGTCTTGACAAGATTCGGAGCCTGTGTTCCACAGTCGAAAATCAAACTCTTACACGATCCTGCAAGCCCATCTTCCATTACATTCTTAAACGAGCTTGGACAATGGCCCTCGCCGCATGCTTCCGTTCCACGCTAAACTCTCAAAGGGAATTATATTAGACCGGTAACCCATTGAACCCAACCAGTTTTATGAGCTTCGGGCAACAATCGATTGAACGTAGGTGTCCTTTAACGTTCCCTAAATCGATGGAAGATTGGCTGGTTATTATGGCGATGGAATTTATAACGAATCTCGACTGTCGCGATATTGCGATTCTGCTGGTCATTGTTCATTGTTTTATTTCACCCGCAGAAGGCTCTTTGCAGTCTAAAACCACTTACAAAATTTTTAAGTGGACTAGATTTATATTTTCTTACTAAGTAGACGCTTGTGGGTTGATTTTTCTCGTGTATATCTTCCTCATTTTTTTAGGATGTTACTTTTAGGATTCAAATCCTTTGAAGGTACATTTGCTGTTCGCTGATAAGACTTGAAGAGTATTTCTCATTGTTGTTGGAAAGTTTGATAAATTATTTTAAAGTCATCATTTTTTATTACTGATTGTTGGTTGTTTTATTATTGTACATCAAATATAATACTCACACTCGGTTCAAAAGTATTTCACAGTGTTATTAAATTTTTTGTTACCATCATTGTCTGTTTTACTATCACACATGTACTCCATGGACTTAGTTAAAAAATATTTGCAACTGATATTATTTTTTTATTATCATCATTACATGTTTTACTATTATACATGTACTCTATAGAGGCAGCTCAAAAATATTTGACAATGTAACTTCTTTATTACCATTGCTGTTTGTTTTACAATTAAGCATATACTCCATAGAAGCACTTCAAAAATATTTGACAATGCTATTTCTTTATTACAATTGCTGTTTGTTTTACAATTAAACATGTACTGCATAGAGGCAGTTCAAAAATATTTGACAATGTGACTTCTTTATTACCATTGTTGTTTGTCTTACAATTAAACATGTACTCCATAGAGGCAGCTCAAAAATATTTGACAATGTGACTTCTTTATTACCATTGTTGTTTGTCTTACAATTAAACATGTACTCCATAGAGGCAGCTCAAAAATATTTGACTATGTGACTTCTTCATTACCATTACTGTTTGTTTTACAATTAAACATATACTCCATAGAGGCAATTCAAAAATATTTGACAATGTGACTTCTTTATTACAATTGCTGTTTGTTTTACAATTAAACATGTACTCCATAGAGGTAGTTCAAAAATATTTGACAATGTGACTTCTTTATTACCATTGCTCTTTGTTTTACAATTAAATATACACTCCATAGAGGTAGTCAGAAAATATTTGTCAGTGTCAGATTCAATTTTGACCCATTCTTGCACACGTAGTCTTTCCGGTTGTATCAGCGGGACACCCTATATATCCACGGTCCGCATCCTGCATCTTTGTTCCGTTCAAGGACCGTGCTCGACTATGCTCGCAACCTTCCTCTCTTCTCCACTCCGCGTCCTTCTCCTTCGTGTCGGTGGTGATCGCCGCCGCCATCTAGCTTAGTCCTGTGCCACCTCCTGCGACGAGCTGGCAGCCTAATCACGACAGGACGTTTTCGCGCCTTCTGCGCCCGCCGGTGGCGCCGGCACCACCCCACCACCGACTCCTAAAACCACTCGCGGATCGAGTCCTCGCGAAGGATCCGCGCGAAACTTGCTCGACGGCTCTTTACCCGCCGGACCTGCTTCCGCTTCTATGTCTCTCCCTCGATTCCTTTTCTCCTTTAAATCCTCTTTAACTCCAGCAGTTTCGTTACTTTTATTCAACATTTATTTCTGACAAAACCGAATACTTTGTCCCACTCGTTATCCATAGTTTTAATTAACCCTTCTGCTATCATGATCTTCAAATGGGAATTTGAAAATATTTTTTTTGTCACTTGCAATAGGGTTACATCAAGTAAAATTTATTTGGTGAACACATTTTATTTGTGTCCATCTTATGAGAGTATGTTTCACAAGTTTACTCATGTGTAATAAATAAAAATGTAGTGATGGGTTAATATCGGTATTTTCAGTTGAGTACGAACAAATTCTCAATAATTTATGTGACAGATTTTTATGAAAATTTTGATGTTACTTATATGTGACGTAGTAGTTGACCACTGGGAACATCAAGGCAGACATATGACACATGATGTGAAATTTCAGAATAAAAATGTAATATACAAGAAACTAAGACAACAATAAAATATGATAACTCCTTTATGAACTACATATGTACCCATCTAAAAATCACGAATAATTCTTACGATTAATCACGAAAAAGAAGTGTAGCTCTGTTAATAACATGGCCATGAATGGCAGAGCGAAGTCTGAGGAAACGTTTCTCGATTTTCGCGAAAGATGTTCTTAAAGCAGAGGCTATCAGGCCGTAATGCGTTAGATTAATTAACGTAATCGTAATGAGACGATCTCATCTTGACGCACAATGTAGGCTAGCCGATATCGCAAATGTCCCGATGTCCTGGTGCGTGCACACGGCAGCTCTACCTGTAATACGTGCACGGCCGAACACCAACGTGCACGTACGAGAGCCCGTGTATTACTGACAAGATAGGTCGAACAATGGCTTCCATTACGGCTAGAGACTGGCTGAGTTAATGGGCAAATTGTCTGCTAAGTCATTTAAAGGGCTAAGCCCGTGAGCGCGGGCCTTGCTGTAGTCTCTTCACGCGGTTTGCTGACAATCGATGCAATTAGATCGATGGCGCCCCGCTAAAGGACCGATAAGCTTGCGAAATTTTCACTCCAAATACGCGGAAAGTTCCATTTAATTACTTCCACCAGTTACGCGTCACCGTAACCATCCTTAAACTACACGACCCATTAACACTGAAATTACCGAACTGGTTCGATCACTCAACTGTGACGAGATTAGGGAATTTCTGGGGGACTTTGATGGAAAAATTTATTTTTTTACTGTTCTATTTTTGTTTATTAATTTAGATATTGCGCTATTTAGCGCTTGTCTAATTTTGTACTACAATTTATAGCTGAACTATATTTTATTTCATTTTCTTACACAGCTATATTTTGCTACTATTATATTATCTACTGTTTTATTATATTGATACATATTTTGTTGTTTTATTGTACTACTATATTTTAGTGTCTTGCTATACTACTATATTTACATTTTAGTGCTGTACTATTCCAATATATTAATATTTTAGAATTTTACAAGATTATTATATTAATATTCTACTTTACTGTTTACTACCTGTATCTTGTTATTATCCAGCACTAAAACTACTTCATTTCCATTTTTCATAGAAATATGAGACACCGACATAAAAACGAAAAATTGAATATTATCGAATAATTCAGTTATCTAAATAATTGTATAAATTTTTTCGTGTTCACTTGCTGTCATACTACCACTTCATTATTTTATAAATTTGTAGAACTATTTTATTACCTCTGTGGTACTATACTGAATTTTCTAACTAATAATATACTTTATCAATAAGAATTACTGTATTTATTAATTTGTATAATTAATTGCTCAATCAACAAAATAATTATAATTGTTATTTTTCTTGCTGTGAATATTTTACAGATATTTCAAAAAGGTGTCAAGTTCAAAATTCTTAAAAAATGTTACTCGCTAACTTTGCCTTATTTTATTACTTCCCAATTGTTTTCGATAGAGAATTTTTAGAAATTCTGCATCATTGTTGAAACACTAAACATGCCTTCCTCAAAATATCATCATAAGACACGAATCTTCTGGTGATGTAATGAAAATGTAACTTGTAGAATTCGTAAAATTAACAACTGACGTAAAATAAAGCAACCAAGATTGCAAGACAAAGAAAGAATTCTTATACTAATTCTATAAGTGTTCTTCAACAAGAAGCTATAAGGTGAACAAAACTTCCTAATACGAGAACGTTCAGTTATAAAGGTACGAAAGTGTGCAGATACCGCGGACCGTACTAATACACCGTACGTCCAGTTATTAAGGTAACAAGTGTGCAGATACGGCGATAGACCGTAGAAACGGTCGAGTAAAGGCTTAAAGGGAAAAACGGTAGCAAATGGATCGTGTGAAGGCTACTCACTCTGGCTGGCAGGATGTTTCCTAGCAGCACTGATCCTCCGCTTATCCGCTTCGCGCCAACAACACGCTGGTTCTTTCTCGGGCAGGATGCACCACTGATCGATCGCGGCACTGGCGGCACGACCACGTGGCGATCACTTGGAGCGTAGCCGTCCAATAGGAGGCGAGATAGCGCGCCAAAGAGGGAAATCGCGTGCGGATCACCTGGACCCGATTCAAGGATCTGAATTCATCTGGGCTCATATAAAACTATCGGCAATATGCGGACAACAGCACGTGACGCCTGCTCGCGGCTGACTGAAACGGCGAGCGTGCGCTCCGGGTGATCCGCTCGCGAGCGCGTCCGAGCCGAATCTTTGAATCGCTGGCTCGTTCCGCGAGAGGATATTCTGTGGCGGGACGGTCGATATCAGCTGAGATTTTTCAATGGGTGGATCGCTTCGTAGCGGAGAGACGTCGATGCTCGCCTGCTCGTGGCGGGCTTTTTTCGAGCAGAGACGAACCAACCGCACGGTCTGGGCGCAGCGGAGCGACTGCGAGAACCGCTTAAGGAAGACTCTATGCCATCTAGCGGGACCCGCCGGAAAACGCAACCCTTCTCCTCGATCGGAGGGTGGGGGACCACGACGGAGGGGAAAGACGATCCATTTCCACTGTCTGTTACTTCGGGGGATAGTTCTGAATGCCAGTGCTATTGTATCCCTCTAAATGCTACCGGTGAAACTTTTATGCGATTCGAGACAATACCGAAGATCGGAGTCAAGCTGCGTCTGACATGTCACAGCTATTGGGAGACGATTCGCGTTTTGTTTCGGGGGAAATCATCGACCTCGCGAGGAAACGCACCCTGCGTGGAATAATGAGGAGCCGAGGCTTCGATGGAAATATTCTCCGATGCTTGCTGAAATATTTGTTCGTTTTCATGAAACGGTCTGTGGATAAATGACATATGGAGAGCGGTTAAATAAATATATTGCGAGTATCTCGGTTATTTCCTTCTAGGAAAATTCCTGGTTAGCCTCTTACTCCCACACACTTGTTTATGAGTAGTGACGGTAACGGATACTGCTACTGATATTAAACAATTGATACATCGGTAATTTTCTAAAGCCTCAATACTCAGACTAATCTTCATAAATTATAAAGTTAAAGTTTTTATTATAGAAAATTAAGTCTTACAAACTTTAGAGACTTACAAATTTTAGCCAATTAAATCACATGTACAATTACTGTTCGATAAAATTACGATCATAAAAATTAATAGTATAATACAAAGTTTGTTTACCCTCAGAAAAGACATGCAAAAGTTGCGCAGAAAGTATGCACAGTAACTTTAAAGGCAAGTTTTTCATACTGGAGAGATTTACATGTAATGGTTCTTAAAAGACCAAGGAAAAT
This sequence comes from Megachile rotundata, assembly GCF_050947335.1. NCBI lineage: Eukaryota > Metazoa > Arthropoda > Insecta > Hymenoptera > Megachilidae > Megachile > Megachile rotundata. The sequence goes on from NC_134983.1 coordinate 19,569,122, forward strand.
ATGTGTAAAAATAAATGAATTTCATTGTAACATATGGCAACACTAAATGTCATACGACTGTTCAGAGCTGAAAAGAATGCACGTGGCTCCTCCTACTTCCACCTTTAACTCCCACCCATTGTAGCGACACTCCGCCTGCGCAATAATTGTCACTAGACTCTGGACTTAGACTTGAATCGAACAGAATTTAGATTCAGAACAAGTAGATAGTTTCTACTTCACTCTAGTTTCTTCGATGTAATCACTGTGTGATAACTAGACTATGAATATTCATGCATTTATGATGTATCAAAGCTTGCAAATCATCCACAACCTATAAATTAATTGATTCACGTTCTTAATCTTAGAATTCTACAAACTTTAATATAAATATTTAAATGTTGTCTAGTGTGAATACGCTGTGAAATATGTAAAGTTATTCTTGTCTTCTTAAACATCGTTTTAGATATTTTTTACGTTTGTAGAGTCAACAGTTTGCTACAACATTGTGGTATACAATGAGAAGTTATAATTACTTCGACTGATGATATTTGATTGAAAGTCCATATGCTATTGTGGTCTACAACCAATCAGAGCCATATGCATTCTTCTTAGATGTAGGCTTTCGATTAGTAAACATGTAGACGTCATATATGTGATCCTTTTACATATGGTGACATCGTGTGCATATGTGTGCATCGTATATAGACATGTGTGTATGTACACGCCTCTTGTATACGTTAACAGACACGCCTCTCATATATACCGATAGATACATATGGACATACACGCCTTTCATGTACATTAACAAGCACATATGGACGTACATGCCTTTCATGTACATTAACAGGCACATATGGACGTACATGCCTTTCATGTACATTAACAAGCACATATGGACATACGCGCCTTTCATGTACATTAACAAGCACATATGGACGTACACGCCTTTCATGTACATTAACAAACACATGAAGGCATATGTACACATATCTTGCATACATTGAAAGATACATGATAACTACATAAGTATATTTCACATATACTGATAGACATGTTAAGTCATTTATAAACTCATCAAAATCATCCTCCCTCAAAGTAGAAGGTCCAGAACGTAATTACATCAGGCAATAATTTAGCTGAAAGACCATGTATCATTCTGACCGCAGTAACCAATGAAATTCATACGCATTCTTTCGAGCAGCAGTCTAGTCCGTGATCTAGTTCATCCAGAGCGGTCCAGACAGCACTGGTATCGAAGACCTCGTGGTTCCTCGAGCAGCATCCAAACCCCACCAAGCGGGAAAAGCGTCCGCGGAAGCGCGGAAAAGCCGCAGGTGCGGGAGGCGGGGCGTTTGGCGCAAGCGCAGGTGCAAACCACACCTCCGCAAGTTCTCTAAGGGAGGAGCGAGACGCAAGACCATACGGAGAGTGGTTCGTGATTGGCGACTCTGTTCACCTGCTTGGTCCCCCATGTCCTTGCCCCGTCCGCGTCCCGTTCGCCCTGCACCCATTCCCCTGCGCTGCCCCGGCTACCCTCTCTTGCCCCCGCCCCCCGCCCCCGCGTTGGAATCTATTAATGCACCTGCATGATGTCGGTAATCACCTTGCCCCACCAGGACCTACTTTCCGCCGCCGGTTGATCCTCCTTTCTTCCATTGGCGTCGACTCTCGACCCCGTAAGGCGAACACGTATCGTCTTGAGAACTCGCCGTTAAGAATAATAAACCAGCTACTGGCTGACAAATTTATTACGCGCACGGCTACGAAGGCTTACACCCTCATAATTAGACATTCAGCCACCTAATGTGCCGACGACGGTTCCATGCAATGCGTTTCTGATGCCCCGAGGGATACCATTCAAGGAACCACGAGTCACGGATGTATGTTCAGGAAGTTTTAATTGATTTCGATGAGAGATTACGAGTTGGCGGGGTCGGTGGTTTTTGGGGAATTTGGGGGAATTTGGAGGAATTTGGGATTTCGGGATTGGGATAGGAGGATTTGGAAGATTGGGAGATGGAGACTTGTAAGGTGGGGGTTTTGGAATTGACAAATTTACGATTTGAGAAAATTAGGAATTGGCAAACTTGGGAATTTGAGAACTAGCAAATGTAGGAACTGAAAAAATTTGGGAATTGGAGGATTGAGAAATTTAAGAATTGGGAGATTGGGGAATTTGGGACTTGGAGAAAGTGAGAATTGAGGAAATTGGGAATTGGGGAATATGGGAATTGGGGAATGTGGGAATTGAAGAATGTGGGAATTGGGGGAGGTTAGAATTGGGGAATGTGGAATCGGTGAATCTGGAATTGGGAAATGTGGAAATCGGGGAATGTGGAATCGGTGAATGTGGAATTGGTGAATGTGGAATTGGGGAATGTAGGAATTGGGGAATGTGGGAATTGGGAAATGTGGGAATTGGGGAATGTGGATTTGGTGAATGTGGAATTAGGACACGTGGGAATTGGGGAAGGTGGAATTGGTGCATGTGGATTTGGTGAATGTGGAATTAGGAAACGTGGGAATTGGAGAATGTGGAATTGGTGCATATGGAATTGGTGCATGTGGATTTGGTGAATGTGGAATTAGGAAACGTGGGTATTAGGGAATGTGGGAATTGGAAAAATTAGAATTAGGGAAAGTGAAAATTGGAGAAATTAGAATTATTCTACAAACAAAACTTCCAAACACTTTCTACCTCCACTCTACTACAAACTACATCCATCAATAACCATACAACTACCAATGAATGATACCGTTACCACATGACTCCACATAAACACAGTCCAGACATCCTCCACAATAATTTCATAGTGAAAAGGACCCCAAGTACCGTATTTACGCTGATCACATAAACGGCAGTAGTTTTTCTAGTTGTTTTCAATGGGTGATTCGAGGATGTCCTGTTAAGAGGACAGTTACGACGGTTTGTATGAAAGTTGGCAGCAGGAGGAATTAATTATTCAGGAAGCCAGACGCGGTACTTTGATGTCCAACTGGCTTCCGGCGAGCCACGTAAGGGCCAAGGTAATCGACTTTGCTCGTTTGAGCAGAAGTCGTAGCTAAACCACCTACGGCAGTGGATAACCTACGTGACAGACAGACGACCACCGACTACTTCAAAAGCGCACGCAATAACGCCGGCTATTAACTACTGCGCTTCTGGGAAATTATGAAGATCAATTATCGCGTGCGAGATAGACTGAGAGATCACGGACTAAACGTTCTATCAGCATCGATGAGCTTTCATGGATTTAATCGGGAGGTTAACTGTTTCTGGCAATTTTTCATTGACAATGACAGTTGTTTTCGAAGACTTTTTAACGTAAATTGACGGAAGGACTGATTTAATATAATGTCCGTTTAATGTGACTCACTATGACTTAATATTTGTCCAATATGATTAATATGATTTCATATGACTTAATATGTCCAGTATGATCAATGTGACTTAATATGACTTAATGTGACCAATATTGATATTAACAAGCTCGTAATAAAAAAAGGTTAGGGTCACAAAAAGTTTCAAAATTAAAATACGAATTTCTGTCCGAAGTTCGTCACCAACGTTATTCCTGAAAAAAGAAAAAGCGATTGCACTATGCGGCTTTCGGAAAAAATTATACGACAAAAATAAAGGAACGTCCGTCCATCCAACAAGCACGAAATAGCAGGGAAAATACTGTAATATATTAAGTAAGGGGATGAATTTGTAGCTGGCTTGACAGTACCAAACAATGGTCTCGTGTCATAAACCTTAAAAAGAGCAAACGTTAGGCCAGCACCGTGTTCTGGCCATGAATTATTTAAAACGTCAGAATATTACGTACACGCGACGCGTTTCCCCTCTCAGGATACGCGTCACGAATCAACTCCATAGAACGTAATTGAGCTTGCACTGCCAGATATATTATTAAATCGTTTGCAAAATGACAAACAAGGAAAATGATCAAACATACAAACTGTTTAATATCTGTTCCCTTCGTATCGTTATAAGTTACAGTACGAAAGAAGTCATCATCGCGTGTCAGCGAAGGTGTACTTATTTGATTGTTTGAGGGTGAGGATTCTTTGATGGTCTATGTAATTAATTAGTTGGTATTTTTGTTAATTCTTCTGATTCTTTTTTGGATGGAAGCAGATGGAGTTTTTCAGTTTTTAGATGTGGAAATTTAGAATTTGTAGTTTGTATGGATTTTTAAGGTTTTCCAGGTGTGAGGTTCTTGGGATTTGAATTTTCCAATTTTAGATTTTCTCAATTTTCATATTTTCCAAATCCACTTTCCTGAATTTCCACATTTCCCAAATCCTCTTTCTTGAATTTCCACTGTTCCCACTTTCCACATATCCCAAATCCACTTCCTTGAATTTCCACATTTCCCAAATCCACTCTTCCCAATTTCCACATTTCCTAAATCCAATTTTTCCAATTTCCATATTTCCCAAATGCACTTCTCTCAATTTCCACATTTCCCAAATACACTTTTCTCAGTTTCTACATATCCCAAATACACTTTCCTCAATTTCCACATATCCCAAATTCACTTTTCTCAATTTCCACATTTCCCAAATCAAATTTTTCCAATTTACACATTTCCTAAATGCCCTCTCCTCAATTTCTAAAGAGTCCAACTTCAATTTTTCTAATTCTCAAATGTTCATACCAATAAGTCATGCTAAAGTAGGTATTTAATTTTTTGCGTTTCTTACTTTGTCTGTAGGAGATCTGTCGTTAGAACAAGAAGGCAAGGAATGCAGGAACCATTTTCTTTTTCTAATAACTGGCCTGTTACAAGCAAAGTAAGGAACGTAAAACCAGTACGCGCTACAGATTATTGGCATAATATAAACGGTCCCTTACGTAAAGGGTCCTTAACTCATCCTACCACTGCCCCAACTCCAACAACCCAATCTGGCCATGACCGTCCCGACCTTAATTTCCTTTGGCGATAGAAATCAAACGACAGTCAAAAAGCATAAAATGGTCCGTGGTCGTATGAGGGCATCGGTTGACGGGCCACAGTTAAGTCTCCTAGGCGCTAAGGGAAAGAACAATGGCTTATATAATGAGGCCGAGTGCCGCGGCGCAAAATAACACGTGGAAAACTCTCCGGCGGAAATCCGGCTTTCCCTCCAGGGACGAAATAATTACCTCGTGCAAATATTCGTCGTAGGCGCTCACGCCCTATCCCGTCCCTGTTCCCACCCTGCCCGTCCCGCGCACCCCCGCTGCCTTTCTATCTCTTCACGGAAGGTTTGGTCAAGATTTACATAAGAATAACCTGGAACAACAATCCCTCGAACAATTACCTCCGTATTTAGCCGGCCATCGTCCCTCTCTCCGGAACGTACCGCGACCGTATTATTCTAATAAGCCGTGCGCTCCTATCCGACAATGATACCAAGCTGCCCCGAGGATATACGTAGACTAAAATTATTCCTTTTATTTTTGAATCGCCCGCCGAGACAGGTACTCCCCTCGTAAGCCGGAGAATTTTCACAGGACGATTTACTTAATGCACCAACGCCCATTGTTTTTGAATAGAGACCCACCTATTGTTCGATGTACACGCGCTACCGTTTTCCACCTTCGAACAGTTTTAATATACAGGAGAGCCGCGGTATCAGGGTCCGCATTATCCGAATACGTTCCGGATGAAATTCTTTTATACGAATAGTTTCGTTTCGATGTATGGAGCTGCTGCACACGGAAAGGTGCTACGGTAGAAGGTTCACCTTCTATATTCATACAAAATTTATATAATGGAAAGTTAGTTTTAGAAGGTCAGCTTTGGTAGGTCAGTTTTGGAAGGTTATAGTTTTGTCGAGAAGTAAGTCAGAACTATTTAATCATTGCTGTAATGTTAGTATGTAGGATGTTCAGATGTTAAGCATATTTTGGATGTGGATCATTAATGGAAGTTCAATAGTGGTACAAGTATAAATAATCTGTCGTATTTCAACAAATACGTACGTCACGTGTGGATGATAATATTATAAGACAAGGGTTTAATACATAGTATAATTACAATATCAATGCGCACATTATTTAAATACAAATGTCCTAATATTTGGAACTTCTCTGATCCAAATAGTTTCGTTACAATGTTTATACAGGGTGGTCAGTGACTACTCAGTCAGGCGTGTCACGTGATTACCGAGCAACGCCGAGGAGGGACGGAGTTAACCGATGTACCACTAGACATGTACCACAAGTCTTACTACCACAATTACTTTACAAATCTTTTATGCAGAATGTATTTAGTTATACAAACAGATATAGAGTTATTCTACATAATAAGAATTAACTGAAAACATAAAATACAATTTTTTATTGTAAGAAAATAGATACAAGTTTTTATTCTTTAAAATAAAGGAAGAATTAATGAATGTCAAATTCGTAAATGTTGATATATCATTGTGCGACACTAAAGACGTTAAATTGAACAAGTTAAATCATTTCCCATTGAAGGTGAAAGAAAAAATAAAATCGTCTAAAAATCATAATTATTTTCTGCACGAACTACAATCATATTTCATGAACATTGACACACCAGTAAGCTTAAATTAAATAAGGTAGATTTTTCTTCCAAGAAGAAAGCAGAGAACCATAATTATTTCTGCACGAATTACAATTGTATTACTCAAGTGCTATGTCTCTTAATTTAAACTAGATTTTTCTTCTAACACGATCATCAAAAAACAAACAGCAAAAATAATAATTTTGAAAGAATCGCAGAAGATTGGAGAGCCGTGATTTATCTGGTGGGCTGTCCATCAGACGATGTCGATTTTTAGGAAGACAGGAAGATTGTTAGTTATCGAAAGTATAAAAGAGGGAAGACATCGAGGAAATCCGAGAGGATAAGCAGCGCGAGGATTTTTCGCAGTGTCCGACAGCGATCGAACGAAAACGATGGGATCTAGGTATTCGTTTAGCTTTCGGGCCGCGATTCGATCCGATAAGAAGTGGATTCGAGAGGCTGCGGAGTCAAAGAGCGATCTCGAGGGCCCCGGTTTGTAAGATCGAGTCGAAGCTCGCCGTCCCACAGACACGGGAGACCGATATCGATTCTCCCGAAGCGAACAACTTGAACGAGGCCTCTACGAGCACGCTCGATTTACGAGCGATTCGACGATAACGAGGAGACGAATGGAGAAGACAACGAGATAAGATGAGATGCATGAGAGCTGTCCTAGTACCCGAAGAGACTTCGTTAACGAGATTACTACGAGCCCGACGGGTTTACTCTACGACTGGAAGGGTCGCTTTGTAAAACTCCGCCACCTGTAGTACACCTGGATTCTGATGATACATTTTCTATATGTGTCAAATTTTGCAATTTGCAACTTTAAGGGTGATTTTGCCGATTTTGGAATTTTTGTAGGTGTAGTATTCCTAATTCGCAATTTGTAGGAAGACTGTGAAGCTCAAAGAGGTTGTTATTCTCCGTTGATTGGAATGTTTAAATTTCCTGAATTCCCAATTTCTCCAATTTCCACTTTCTCCAATTCTAATTTTCCCAATTTCTATTTTCCCCCATTTCCACTTTCTCCAATTCCCAATTTTCCCAATTTTCCCAATTTTCCTAATTTCCATTTTCCCCAATTTCCATTTTCCTCAATTCCCACTCTCCCCAATTCTAATTTCCCCAATTCCCACTTTCTCCAATTCCCAATTTTCCCAATTTCCACTTTCTCCAATTTCAATTTTCCCCAGTTTCCACTTTCCTCAATTTCCACTTTCCCCAATTTCCACTTTCTCCAATATTAATTTTCCCAGTTTCCACTTTTCCCAATTTCCACTTTACCCAAATTTACTTTTCCCAATTTCCACTTTCCCCAATTCTAGTTTCCCCAATTTTCACTTTCTCCAATTCTAATTTCCTCAATTTCCACTTTCCCCAATTCCCAATTTTCCCAATTATAATTTCCCCAATTCCGAATTTGCCCAATTTCTAATTTCTCCGGTTCTGAATTTGCTCAATTTCTCCAATTTCAAATTTTCTCGGTTCCCAAATTTCTCGATTTTCAAATTTCCTGATTCTCAAATTGTCCGATTCCCAACTTATTCAACGCCGGAATTGTCTGATTTCCAAATTGCCCAATTCCATATTTCCCCAATTCTAAATTCCCTGATTCCCAGATGCCCCATATCCCAATGTTCCAACATCTGCAATTCCCTAAATCCCATAAGCATAGACGACTTATGGGATTCATCCCATAAGTAACTCTAATTATTTCCCAAATTATTTCCCTCATTATTTCCCCTGATTTCCAGATTCCCCATATCTCAAAGTCCCTACATCTTCAATCCTCTAAATAACATAAGAATACATCACTTATGGAATCCATCCCACAAGTCACTCTCATTATTTCCCCCTCACATCCAAGTAAATTTTGACGTGGTATTTAACGCAGAGGTTAATAACCCGCGATCGGAACAAATCAGAATTGTCTTATATTTCATCGAAACGTTAAATGCGCCATTGTCCGTAATTTTGCCGCGCCACTAGCCTATTTGCAACGGTAAGTGGCTGATAATTTCGCGAAACAAACGGATAAAGAGTACTCTCCTCTCTCTCTCTCCGGAATCCGCGTAGCACGGTTTTCAGTTGATGAATTGCAAGGGACAAAATGTTCATCCACTGTGCGATCATCGGCCGGAAGTGAAACAGCGGCAACTCGAAAGCGGCTGAATGACGCAGAATAAAGTCGGGGTTCGAAAAGAACCTGCAGCCTTCTCCCGCGTTTTTCCTTTTGTCTTTCCACTTTGAGCGGTATAGAATGAGGTCGATAAAAAGCCGTAGGAAAAATACAACTTCTCGAGCCTCCTCCACGTTTTCTCTCCTGCTTTTCTCTCTCTCTCTCTCTCTCTCTCTCTTTTTCTATTCGGATTTTTCTCCGTCCAAAGACACGAATTGCCCATGGATTTCGCTCAACGACCGGATTCAACCGTTTCACGACTCTTGATTTTGATAAACGAGACTACTTTCCGAAATATAATTTGCCGTTTGTTCGCTCGCGATTCAATTGCACACGGAATTAACATCGAACCAGACTTTTTTCATCGGATTTTACTCTGCCAAATGATAACTTCATTTGGATTTTATTTAAATAGTTTACGATCTGTTTTTTACTCAATTTTTACATTTTGTAATTTTATGATTGAGATTCTATGATCTATTTTAAGGTCTTGTAGACTTTGAGATTCATAATTTTGAGGTCTCATTGTGGGACTCATTTTAAGAAGTGATTCCTTGACTCGTTTTTAAGATTCAGAGATTCCAGGACTGATAACTACTATATTTTACCATTCTCAGACTAACGATTTTAAGGTCTTATGAATTTATGAATAAGTACTTCAAGATCCTATGACTCTAAGACTAATCTCAGACCTCATGACTTGTGAAACAATTTTAAAATTCAAAAGTTCAAAAGTAGTCCTTCAATCTCCAAAAACCGGTAAAACGAGGCCGTGTCAATCTCGAAATTTGAGAATCTCCGCAAAAACCAGGCCTCGCAGATCTTTCGTTCGTGTTCATCCTCACAGCGATACGCATTGTTTTTACCCCGTCGCTTTATCTTGCTTCGCGAGGCTTCAGCTCGTCGGTCTGCTAATTAATATGCAGCTGTTTAAATGAAAGGCAGACAAAAATGCCCGGATAAAAAAGTTGCCTTTCGAAGGAGAATTACGGGAAGTTCCATAAATCTCTTCGATGAGGACGATAAGAATATGGACATCTGTGGTGTTCATCAAAGATCTTTAACACTTTTTAATTTAGTTAACTACAGTTTTTAACTCCTTGTCCTGCAATATCATGATGCACCCTGCAGTTCGAATATGACTCAAGTTTTGCAATTTTGCGTTAGATTACAATTTTCATAATCAAAGATCCCTGAATGCACCTAACATTTTAACTTCCTACAGTTACAGTACACCCTTGGACAACTATGCAAGACAACCGACAATAGCAACAACCGTGTGCTATCTTTTTGTCCGAGGGTGTATAAATAATTAATTTGTGTCATATATTCTTTCCTTGACTTTTCATCCTCCTAATGAGTTCCACAAGACAAATCCTCCTATAAAACTATTTGACCTTGAATTCAGAAGTCAAGGTCGATTTCCTACAGCTACATTTATCCACAACTCTTCACCGATTCACAGGTGTAGAATCACGTTCGAGAGTTTACGACACGTCATTCTTTTCCCCGAGCCCTGTACATACACTGTCTGCCTAGCAGAACGTGTGCTCGATGTTTTAGCATGAAGCCTCGTCCCAGCGGGATCTCATATTTTATGGGAAAGATCTAGCCGCGAACCGAGTTCCGGCTTCGTGCGATGTTCTTTGCCTTCCGGTGCGGACTAAGTTAACGTGCTGCAGGAAGGAAAGCACGTAACCGCGAATACGCTTTTCCAATCGCTTTCGAACGTAGCGGAGAAAATGCCGGCGGATGAGGAACGGGTTGAGCGTGGACGATGAAGAATACTTTGTGTGGATAAGAAATAACGGGTCACGTACTTGGTTCTATGTGGAGGCAGGAATTTTGGCTGCTTCGGGGTTTGATTAACTGAGAATTAGAATTTGGAGGTTGAGGGGGAGGAATTTAAGGGTTTGGGAACTTGGGATTTTATTTGGAGATTTGGGGATCTGAGGATTTGGGGATTTGGGAGTTATGAGGGTTATAGCAGTTTAAGGATTTGAGGATGGGAGGATGTGAAGATGTGGGGATGTAGAAATATGAGTATGTGAGGATGTGGAGATGTGAGGATGTGGAAATGTGGAAATATGGAGATGTGAGGATGTGGGGATGTGAGAGTGTAGAGATGTGAGAATGTGGGGATGTGAGAGTGTGGAGATGTGAGAATGTGGGGATGTGAGGATGTAGAGATGTGAGGATGTGGAAATGTGGAGATATGGAGATGTGAGGATGTGGGGATGTGAGAGTGTGGAGATGTGAGAATGTGGGGATGTGAGGAAGTAGAGATATGAGGATGTGAAAATGTGGAGATATGGAGATGTGAGGATGTGGGGATGTGAGAGTGTAGAGATGTGAGAATGTGGGGATATGAGAGTGTAGAGATGTGAGAATGTGGGGATGTGAGAATGTGGGGATGTGAGGATGCGAGGACGTGAGGATATAAGGTTGTAGAGATGTAAGGATGTGGGAATATGTGGATGTGAGAATGTGGACATGTGAGGAGACTGGGATATAAGGACGTGGAGCTATGAGGATGTGGGACTGTGACGATGTGGGACTATGAGTATTTAGCGATATGATACTGCATTAAAATTGTAATCAGCAAATAATCGCGATAAAAGACAAGTGAAATTACTACTATAAAAGTGACGTATACCATTAAGAATCCCTATTGACAAAAATAGTTAACCATCCACACTCATATCCAACACATAAAGCACAGCTAACGTCGCATCCGAACGTCCGACCGAAACGTTCTCAAAATACCGGTGTCATTAACCTCGAGATTCGACATTTTCATTGGGCCGTTCCTCCCGCAAAACGTTAATTATAAAAATTTTATTAGAACTGAAAGGGTAATTAGCCTGAAAGGAAATCCAATTGCTTGAACCGCTCATCCCGGGCAACGTGTTTGCGAACGTTTAAGCAGAAAGAGGTAATATAAACGTTAGTAAACCATCGGAGCGAATGAGCTTCTTCGAAAGCGGGGATGGAAAAGAGATCGACGAGAACCGGCGAGAAGAACAACGACAAAAGCGACGATAACAACGAGGACGAGGACGCGACAGTGACGGCATCGACGTACCTTCCTAGGTAAAACAAAAATAATAAAAAAAAGGAGCAAATAGAGAGAAAAAAAAGGAGGAGAAGGGGTGGAGAGAGTCGAGGGATAAAATCGTCGAGCGAGGAAGCCGTAGCCGAGCGCAAATTTAACAATAAACCTTCGTCGAAGAGAGAGAAAAAAGAGAGAGGAAGAAAAAAAAAAGCCGGAGGCGAGTTTTCACATTTAATTCGCGCTCGTCGGAGTGAAGAGGGGGTTGGAGGCCGGCTCAGGGATTAACGTCGCGAAATATCACGAAAATATGTAAATATATCGAGAGACAGGCAGCCGGGCGGTCGCCGGCCAGGGTTGAAGTGGGACGAACTTTTCGAGAGGGGTTTGCAGAATCGAGAGAAAAGAGAGGCAAACGGAAGAGAGAAAGACGCCGAGAGCAACGGAACAGGCACAGACGAGGAGAGGGTGAACTTTGCAGAGCGTAGGAGGCCCATTGAAAGATTAAAAAACTCGCTCGCACACTCCACGCCGAATCTATACTGATCTTCCTTTCTCTCCTTCCGTCTCCTTCCTTTCTTTATCCTGCACGCAGAAAACGCACAAGTGCGTCCGTAAGCGGGACCGTGCAACCTACTCACTTTTCGAACCGCGTTGTTTCCAATATTATTTCAATTTAGGTAATTATTTCAACTTAGTCTTGTTATTTCACTTAGATTGTTTCGATTTAGTGAATTATTTTTTATTGTTATCGAACAGTTAGTATTATTCGATACAATTAAGTTGCGATACGTTAATTCGTTTACTTAAGAATGTTGCGCGCGCAGCTTCTGATTGAAAACAAGATGGCGGAGGAGACGCTAACTTAATGTATATGATAATTTAATTAGTTTTTAGAACAATTCAATGATTTAACTGATAAAAATCAACGTAGAATTCAGGGAAAGAATATTAACTTTGTAATAATTGCAAGAGAGACACCTACATATGTTTTATTACTATCGAAGTTAAATGTGAAACATTAGGTTGTATATGTTGTATATAATATGTTATATGGTGATTCTGAGGCTCTGTATTTTAGGAATGTTTTTGAAGCATAATGCTTAAATAGTTCCAATTTTCTAGATATTACTAGTTACATAATATCTTATCAATTATAATATTGCTTGCTTAAATTGCCTTTTTAAATATTTTTTAAATACTTAATATCTTTTGAACATTTTTTCATATGTTTGATATACTATGTTTTTATTTCAACGATTTAATATCTAGCATCTATACTTTAAGAATTATTTATATTCCATATGCATATTGATACTTAAATTTTTATTTAAATACATGATACTTTTTAAACATTTTTTAATATATTTAATACACCATGTTTTTATTTTTATCATATTGTTTAAAGCTTCCCCGAAATACAACCTTTCCATACAATTAACAGACACAGTATAATAATTACAATAATTCAAACCCTGTTTTCTTTTGCATCCCAACTTCCTGATATTTCGCATAAACCGAAAAGGTATTTGTTTCGAAATACACCTAGAAGCACACGACTTGTCGGGAGTAATAATTTCATTTGCAAACTTCTCTGTGCATCCTTTGTTAGAAGTAAAACAATGTGGTAGATTTTCCTTTTTTTCACCACAAACGCGAGACGAAAAAATTCAAATTTACCAGAGTGCACATAGTCGTGGGTGCAAACGCGAAAAACCGATGGGTAGAATCAAAACGGTGGGAGTAAATTAAAAGAAACACGGGCCGATTCTTCGTATTTAGTTTCCCGTAATGTATCTTTTCTATGCATCAAAGCATCATCGAAACGCGGGCCGCGCTCTTAAAACCAGCGAGTCCGTGGCTTCTTTAAAAGTCTGAATGCAACTTTCGCATCTCCATTAGCCTTTGCTCGGTTCATTTTTGCTAATTTGCAAGTGAGAATATGAGGAAGCCGTTTTTAAGAAGTAACCAGCCGCATCCTTTTTTTTAATCGTTCCATCGGCGGAAAAAAGCGTTTCACCAAGCTGCAGCCCAAGAGGAAAGTAAGCCGATATCCTTTTCACTGAAAAGCTAACAATGGACTGGATTTTACGAGACTGTATTTATTTGTATGAAAATGCATGAGAGTTACGGGCTCTTGTTATATTGCATTTTATCAGCTACCCACCATTTCAGGAACCTACACTAATTGTGAGACACCCTGTATATAAAAAGTGCATAAATATAACATAAGTAGCAATACATATACAGGGTGTCCCGCAATTAGTGTAGGACCCGAAAAGGGGTGGTAGGTGGGGCGATTCTGAACAACTTTTTCCTTTGCCAAAATATTGGTTGAGGCTCCATTTTCGAGTTATTAGCAAAAAACAGTGACCAATGAAAGCGCGCATAGACCGGGTGCGCGAAAGCGTGAGCAAAAGCTTCGAATATGACGGCCGATCGTCGTCGTGAACAAATGTATCGATACTGTCGGTATAACGTCGGTATAACGTCGGAATAACGTCGGTATAATAGAAAGCTGTTAGATGAAAGTTACATTAAATAATGAATAAAAAAATCTGGATTATTGTTGAATTATCATTTATTCATGAATAAGAAATAACAAAATTAGTCTCTACTCACGTAATCAAAGTAAATCGAATTTATTCGATACGTTTATTCGTTATGGCAAAGAAATAACGGATAAAATATGGAAAATTATTTTCGTTCGATATTGTGATGATGAAAAAGAACAAATTCTCATTTTTAAAAAATTAAATAACTTTTCTATTCAACAAATAAAAATTTGAATTGAATAATTAATAAATTTAAATGTAACTCACCCATTGAACCGCAAATAATCACGATAAAAATGCGTCTCTGTCACTGGGCCAATCCACCGATCCCTACTGTTCTCATAAATAATAGAAACTCTGAAAAATCTCTCAAGAAACTTCACTGTCACCTATCACTGTCACCCTTCATTATTAGTTTTCATTATCACTTTTTTCTGTCATTTTTCACTAATTTTCACTAATTTTCACTGTGAGTTCAACACATAAATACGATGAATGAAAACACATAAACAAATATTCATAAATAATTTAAACTATATTATCTTGAAAGCAAGAAAACAGAATTTTTTATTAAAAACAACGATACATTTTATTTCAACACGTATCTTTCGACAATAAACGATGACTGTCGATCGACGCCGCAGTCGTTCAACAGATCATCGTTGCATGGCAACCGTTCGCGACGTATGCCTCGCGATCGAGAACGAAACCGCGATCCGTGGCCAGTCTAACAATGTCTTCTAATAAAATACAATATAATATCGATTCCTCAATTCGGATACCTTATAATGAGAATATAGCGTATCGTTAAACATACATATCTATGAATAATCGTTCACGCGTTTTCATTCGGTCCGTTTACCGGTCGTGCTTATGTTGTGCAATTATTAGAAAGAGACAGTGAAATAAATTGAGAGTTCATTGACCCTGCCAGGATATCAGCTGTTGATGCTCTGATCGGTGGATCTACCCGGTGACATAAATATTTTTTATCGAAGCTAGTTTTTTCATGAATCAATGGGTAAGTTTTATTTAAGTTGTTTCCATATTTTTAAAATTATACGTACGCAGCAATTGATTTATTTCACTTCAATGAGGTACTGCATTAGATATTTTATTCCAATTTTATCCCATTTCGTAGGGAAGGTACTCATTCGTCTTGAAACGTGAATTTATTCATTTGCTTCATTGGAATAATCGACAGAATGAATTTTCGTGAATTTATTCTTTTTCCTTTTTGAAGGCTTAAAATAAATACAAGATACTTGGTCTGGGTAAACAACAACTAATTGGTTTATCTCCCATTCACGAATTACGAAGAACTTAATATTATTCTTAACTTCTTAATTCATTATTCAATTTAACTTTCACCTAATAGCTTCCTGTTATACCGACGATATACCGACGTTATACCGACGTTATACCGACGGTATCGATACGTTTGTTCACGACGACGATCGGCCGTCATATTCGAAGCTGTCGCTCACGCTTTCGCGCGCCCGGTCTATGCACGCTCTCATTGGTCACTGTTTTTTGCTAATAACTCGAAAATGGAGCCTCAACCAATATTTTGGCAAAGGAAAAAGTTGTTCAGAATCGCCCCACCTACCACCCCTTTTCGGGTCCTACACTAATTGCGGGACACCCTGTATATAGACGCTTATCTGCGGGATCATCACTCCTCGTCCGTCGTTACAATTAATTCGGGCTGTTCTAACGTTACTGTGTGTATTGCTTTCGCGTTCGGGCCCTCCCGTCATATATATATATATATATGTATACATATATATATAGGAGAAAGTGGAAATTGGGAAAAGTGAAAATTGGGGAAAGTAGAAATTGGAGAAAGTGGAAATTGGGAAAAACAGAAATTGGGAAAAGTGGCAATTGGGGAAAGTGGAAATTGGGGAAAGTGGAAATTGGAGAAAGTGGAAATTGGAAAAAGTGGAAATTGGGGAAAGTAGAAATTGGAGAAAGTGGAAATTGGAGAAAGTGGAAATTGGGAAAAATGAAAATGGGGGAAAGTGGAAATTGGGGAAAATAGAAATTGGAAAAAGTGGAAATTGGGGAAACTGGAAATTCGGGAAAGTGGAAATTGGGAAAAGTGGAAATTGGAAAAGTGGAAATTGAGGAAAGTAGAAATTGAAGAAAGTGGAAATTGGGAAAAATGGAAATGGGGGAAAGTAGAAATTGAGGAAAGTGGGGAAATTGAAGTAAATAAATTGAAGTAAATATATAATATCAAAATAAATAAAAAGTTATTTTTGTTGAAAGTCAAACGATTAACAAAGTCCACAAAGCACGAGAAGCAATACATATCGCATAAAAAAGAAGAAAGATTGATAGAAACGTGTAAAATTGTTAGACAACTCGATCAATAATATGAGAGAGATTCGTTAGTCTCCCAGTTAGTGTCGCCTCTCGAATCGCGAGTAATCAAAGGCTGTGCAAACGTGATTGAAATGTAATGCCGTGCGAGTTTGTTCGAATCATTCACCCTAGGGCGGCCGTGGCCCGTCAAAGCGAACCCTCCAGCATTTTCGCGATGTTCCGGTTAATTCTTTACCCGATCTACGCGTATCATACGTTGAAATACTGCCCTACAAAATTACTCGTGGCTGCACCTGTACCTCAACAGATTGCCTTAGGACCTGAAATCGTTAAAACTTTTTCTTTGATTTGCCGCCGCATTACGCGACGAAGACATTAACTTCTTACGTGTGGTGAAATTGGTTGCAGATAATTGCAGATCAAATTGGAAATTTCATTATCTGTTATTAGTGTTTGTTATATTAATTAGCTTTATGGTATATTCTGATCTCGTGTTTCAGAATAGTACGGTACTCAAGGGGTTAATTTTGATGCATTGTTGACATTGTAGGAATTATATTATAGTATGTATTATGGTATTTTATTATTTTGTTGAAATTTCATGAAATTGTCAAGTTCTATTAAAGTACTGTTACAATATATTTTAATATAAAAAGTATCACAATATTGTAATATTTCAACAAGCAATATTAAATTAACACTTTAATGGCCGCTCAACATGTGTCTGATGATTGACGACCATAAGTAATTGCTCCAATAATTATCACACAAAGTCAAATTTAAATTCGTTACATTAAATATGACAATTTTTATTTTCGTCCGTTCCGTTTGTTCACACATGTAGCATTATTTCATGAGTTTCCATAAAAGTTTTTTAAAATGATTTCTTCAAAAATATTGTAACTGAGGACTTTTAACTGCGTCATTAAAGTGTTATACATAGCTGTGTAATACAAACTCCACCGAGAAGTAATAAGAGGTTAAAAATTTGCGTGTCATTGAAAAGAAGCGTAGGTAACATCGGAATGTAACTGCAGAGCGTTTGTGCGAGAAATTAGGGTGTAGAGGGTGCGACGACGCCTGAGGGGACGATTTCGATCTCCCGAACTATCATTCGCGGTGTAACCATAATGCTGGTTTGTGTACGTATCACAAGGTGCTTTCTATCGAGGTGTAGTTTCGCGTAATAACCGCGAACGGTTCGTTCCCGGCGTTCCGTGGATCAGATTAGAAGACCCGGTGCTCTACGCTCGCGATCCCGCCGAGTGCGGTAGGCCGAGATTTTATCGGGAGGGCGGTTAAGAGGAAGCGACAACACCGGACCCTCGATCGGACACTTTCGACTGTCCTATAAAATCCCTCGATTAACTGCTTACACCTATGCGCCCGGGGATTACGGACGGATAACATCGATGTCGTCACCGTTTCTGCCGATTTAGTCGGGTTATACTGAACGCTTTATAATCTGATTGCAGAGGTAATTATAGGTGAAGTGTATGGTAGCGTATGTTAGGTTTTGATATTGGATTTATTGAATGGGGGTTGGGGGGAGAATTTAGTGGAATGGGGGGTGGTAGAGGAAATTGGGGAATGGATTTAACTATCAATTTTTCTGATTCCAAATTTTTCCAATTAGCAACTTTTCCAAATCTCATTTTCCCCAATTCCAGTTATTCCAATTCCAATTTCCCCAATTTCCATTTTCCTCAATTCCCACTCTCCCCAATTCTAATTTCCCCAATTCCCACTTTCCCCAGTTCCAAATTTCCCCAATTCCCACTCTCCCTAATTCTAATTTCTCCAATTCCCACTTTCCCCAATTTCCACTTTCCCCAATTGCCACTTTCCCCAATTTCCACTTTCCCCCATTTCCATTTTTCCCAATTTCCACTTTCCCCAATTTCCACTTTCCCCAATTGCCACTTTCCCCAGTTCCAAATTTCCCCAATTCCAAATTTCCCCAATTCCCAATTTCCCCAATTCCACTTACCCCAATTCCACTTTACCCCATTCCAGTTGCCTCAATTCCCAATTTTCCCAATTCACAATTTTCCTAATTTCCACTTTCCCCAATATTTGCAAATCATATCCCTAACATACCACATTTACGTGAACCTAATTCCCCTGTCAATCGTACCACACCTTCCAACAAGTATCGAAAATACAGAACTTGCCGATCAAGTACATATCAAACCTAAGTCAACCTAATTTCCCTGTCAATCATATCACACCTTCCAACAAGTACCAAAAATACAGAATTTGCCGATCAAGTACATATCAAACCTAAATCAACCTAATTCCCCTGTCAATCGTACCACATCTTCCAACAAGTACCGAAAATACAGAATTTGCCGATCAAGTACCGCAGCGACCATAAACCGAGTCACTCTAAGCGTCATCCACGAATGGCGTAACAGCGCTTATCTCTATTTAAAGGGTTAAAACGCGACACGTTCGAGTATCTCGGCACGCGTTTACGCGTTTCAGTAGGTTTGCCTGAAATTTCGTCATCGGGGAGTTAGTCGTTTGTCGTTTGTACGCCGTAAGGGATGCAGGAACGAGGAGAAGGGAACGTGGAAGATGAGGGACGCGCACCTAATGGCGGTCATCTCGAATACCCTAAGGCGGCTATTGTCTCGGTTTATGCCCTTCTTGCTCGTACCGTTGCACACACGCTCGATGACCTACGACAACTACCTTCTGTTTCAAAGGCAGATGCACCTTTCTTTTACAGTTTCGCATTGCAGTTTGTATTGCAATTTGTATGCAGTTTTATGAAGAACAGGATGAATTTTTTGAACAAATTGTTTTACTATTGCCTGACTTCTTTTTTCAAGAGTCAAACTAGAACTTGACTCTACCGAGTCAGAAACTAGAATCGTGACGTAACGACTATCGTCAGACTTTCGATTCCTTTTATGAGGAATCCCCATTTTTTTGGAAAAATGATGCACTTCAAATTTTAAACTTAAAAAGTGAAATGTTGTAAAAATTAAGAATTGAAAATTTCTAGCTTGAGTATTAAAAAATTAGGAAAATTAAGAATTAAAAATTTCTAGCTTATGAATTAAAAAATTGGAAAAATTAAAAACAGGGAAAGTCAGACTTGAGAATCAAAAGATTGAAAAAATTAAGAACCGCGAATATGAAAAACTGACAATTGAAGAATAAAAAAGACTGGCAACAGTAAATTCCGAAATTGATAAAATTGATAACCATAAGCAACGATATTAACTCACCGAATCCGTTCGAAAGGTCCGCTTATCGAGAGGCGAAGATAACGAACGCCATTAGAAGGGGCTGCGGAAGTATCAGCGGAAGCATCGAAACGGCTTCTAGTTTCCGCAGTTAAGTTTGCTAGGAACATTATTCGTAGCGAGAGCAGATTGGAAAGTCTCGTTCCTCCATCTGAAATTTCGTTTCATAGGTGAGAATGATAATAGAATGAAGGAATGCAGGAAGGAAGTTTCGAAATCTGGAAAATTTTCTTGTAAAGATATGTCAAAGAAAAGATTGTAGGAAAGTGATCGAAAAATTCGTAGGCCCAAATAAACTTAAGTGCTGTTACTCTTCACTTGAGCCTCCAACCTTGAGCCTTCAACCTTGAACCTTAGAAAAAATGTACTCGATAATTTGTATTACTCGAGAATTCCATTCCCAATAAATTCCCTAACAGATTCTAACAAATTCCCATGTAAATTTACAACAAACATCCCGATAATCACTTGTGCACGTGTTCCTCAGAGTTCGTTTTCGAGGTGAGAACGATAAAGGGAGGAGTTCCGAAACGGAGCCGGAGGGCAAGGGAGGTTTCCCTCTTGTAAAGATATACGAAGGGAAAGAAGCCCGAGAGGACGAAAGAGGGTTCGGACGCGGGCAAACGCGAGCGAGTAATAAGCACCTGCCCGCCTCGGAACCGGAGACTTGATTCATTTCGCGGTAAGTACAGAGCGCGGCTGAACGGCCCAGCCAACCATTGCCCCGGGCCACGGGTTCGACTTCTTTGCCCACCACGGAATACCTGCCGCTATCTCGTTCTCGCTCGGGCAAACACGCGTTTTCACCGACTTTTTGCTCCACGGAACAACGCGGACCGCTGCGTTTTACTGTTGCGCCCCCGAGAGCAGACGCCCGCGGGCAGACGGGCTGTCGTCGGTTAAACTCCGACGCTCCTTCGTTTATGCAAGATCGGTTAAATATTGGACCTCTGTGTTTGATCGGCAAGTAAGAAATTACCGGAATCGAACGCGATTTCTCTTTGGGAAGAGGTCAATTGAAGAGTGCACGATGTTGAGATACTATACTATACTACATATATGTATGTACATACTGATTTTGAGATACTATATTCATTTTAAAAAATGTTGATACTGGAACATTTTTAAATAACAAGAAGTATAATAACATATTTTATGAAAATTCAAGTTGATTTCTAAAATGTAGTTTAATAAAAGACTCATTGCAGACATAAACTGATATATGTACCTAACCTAACCGTGATACATATAAAATACAATGCAGCAACACATAAAATGTAAGAATGTAACAGTGCATTTAAATGTGCACTTAATAGCCAAACAGCTGAGGCGACATTAAATACACAAATTAAAAGATAAATATATTTTTTTTAATTTGTCTAAGGTGGAGAACAAGCAGTACCGCATGAAGGTACAAGTCTGAGACAGACGCGATGTGAATAAACAAGATGGCCGCCAAAAGTGCGGCTCCAAGGCGTTAAATGTATGACAACTTCACTTCAATGT
This sequence comes from Megachile rotundata, assembly GCF_050947335.1. Lineage (NCBI taxonomy): Eukaryota > Metazoa > Arthropoda > Insecta > Hymenoptera > Megachilidae > Megachile > Megachile rotundata. The sequence goes on from NC_134983.1 coordinate 19,590,511, forward strand.
GTTTAGCTTCTTGTACTCGAAAAGTGATCAGCATCATTGGAAACAATTTTTATACCTCTCAGAAATAATATAATTTTGATTGCAATATTTATATTAATTATAATTGAGTAATGTAGATTTAGTATATTGATGGTGCCTGAGTACTTGTAGCATTATTAGGGTTAATACTATAAAAGTTCCTGATATTGTTATAGACATTGTACACTTTAAATTGAGAATTGCACACATTAACACATTGACAGTCATATATGGGTGACACTTATGTTTCTATATTGATGTAACACGTGTATTTTTAATTTTATTAAAAATTTGTTCACTAATCAAAAATTCTCCCATTAATTAATGGATCTACAGCAAATAAATGCGACAAGATAGAAATACTTCCTAAAGTTTATTAAAAATTAAAACACTACTGGATGGAACGCAATGGAAATGCAATGGAAAATTGCTTCAATCAATTGCTTCAGTTAATCGATACATAAGATAAGTTCAATTAAACGCTGCTCAGCAATTATGGATTACAGCCGCAATAACTTAATCGCAGTATGAAAGCGTTGAAATAAAAGATCGTTTACGCACAATGTAGTGCGTCAACGCTATCCCCCTGTTCCTCGTATCGAAAGTGGCAGGACACGCAAAAGCACGAAACGTCGTTCACCGCCGTACAAAACAAGTGTACCCGCGAGTGGGTGGATTATCCCCATAAAAATCCGGGATCTGGGAGGTGTACGCACATGGGGGTGCACGATCGAGAGAGCGAGCGTGCGAGCAAGAGTGCAGGAAAATTACGCGATACGCCGGAAACGACAGAAAGTATAAACCAGGTGAATTTCACAGGGAATATACCGGTTTCGGTATGGAGTACAAATACGAGAGGCTCTTCCGACACGCTGTCTCCCTTTCGCCCGATTCCCTGTACGTTCCACCGTTTCGTCGTTTTTACTGTTCCGCGGTGTGAGGGACCGCGGCGTTAAATGTTCCATACCGGCGAATATTTCGTGGCGCTTGCACGCCAGGGAGCTGCGGACCCCTTTATTCCCTCGAATAAAGGCATAAACTTCCGATTAGGCGGCAACAACGGGATACCGACACCGTCTGCTCCAGCCGCGCGAAAGTGACCGTTAAAAACAACAAACGAACACTATGTTTCTTCCACTTCGAGGTCTGGAAATCTCGCGGGCTTTTGCTGGTGTCGAATCAAGATGGGTTGCTTTTTAATATTTTACGTCTTCAAGGTTAAGTTTGGAATACTGTATATTTCGGGGAGGAAGGTGACCTGGATTTGACCCTTTGCACTCCTTTCTTTCACCTACTAACTCCTACGCTGGTGTTTTTAAATAGGGTTGTGGGATTCAGGGTTATTTGTGAATAATTGTGGGTGGTGGTTCAAAGCGATTTGGTGGCGACTATCAGATATCGGTGTGATGAGATGAGTTGGTCTTCAAGGCTGATTTAGATCTTAGGGTGATTTTTGGCAACTCAGATTCCTGGGTCACCACGTCTCTAGCTCCACAAATTCTTAGGCTATCAATCTCTAATACCAGAAATTTCAAGGTTCCTAAATTCCTAGGTTGCCACATTTCAGATCCACAAATTCTTAGACTATCATATCTCTAATACCACTTTCAAGGTTCCTAAATTCCTAGGTTGCCATTTTCTGGATCCACAAATTCTTAGGCTACCATATCTCTAATACCACAAATTCCAAGGTCCCTAAATTCCTAGGTTGCCACATACTAGACCCACAAATTCTTAGACTATCACATCTCTAATACCACAAACTCCAAGGTCCCTAAATTCCTAGGTCACCACATCTCTAGCTCCAGAAATTCTTAGGCTACCATATCTTTAATACCACAAACTCCAAAGTTCCTAAATTCCTAGGTTGTCAAATTCTGGATCCACAAATTCTTAGGCTACCACATCTCTAATACCACAAATTCCAAGGTCCCTAATTCCTAGATTGCCACATTCCAGATCCACAAATACCTAAACTACCATGTCCCTATATCCACAAATTTGTAGATCCCCATATTCCCAAATCTATATAGTAGGTTTCCAAATTCCTAGAGTTCCAAATCTCTTAGGTTCCCACATTCTTAGATCCCAAATCTCCAAATACCTATAACACCCAAACTCCAAATCTCTAAATCCCTAAATTTCTATACCTCCAGATCTTCTCAAAATTTCTAAATCTCTCATCTCCTTAAATTTCCCCATCACCTAATACAGAAATGTACGAATCTGAAACACCTCCAAATACCTAAACCTTCAGAATCTCTAATTAATAAAAAAACCCTCAGAGTTCCTCAGAGAACCCTCTCCTTCCCAACAAAATAAAATGCAACAAATCGAAAGATAATTTCTTCCATAAAAATCGTCCTTATATTTTTTCCCCATGGATATGTTTCATCCGGAAATTCTCCGATACGAATTGTAAAGTATCGCGACAAGTTAAAAGAAATTCTCCGCCAGTATCTTCCCCTATTTCGGCACGTCGTAATGCCAGACGAAGGTGGATAATACCTCGACGAAAGCAGATTCGCCGAACGAGAATTTCCCTTCGTTCGCTATCCAGGAGAACTTTATTGTTGGCATATTTTCAAAAATTCACGATCGTTTCTGAGCCGCCGTTCCACGGGCACTAAACGTTCCGCAAACGGCCACCGCGAATGTAATTTCTACTTGGCTTTAGCCGCGTTTTACCGGCCCGCCGAAACCTGAGGATATTTCACGGTTTCGTGGGACGATCCGAACGTTTATCGCACATTTTCCTGCAACTTCGCGAGTAAACGCTTCTGCATCTGCCTTTACACTACGTTCTCACCTTTACCCTACCCTTCTTACGTTTTTATATCTATGGTTTTACATAAATGTTTCCTTACAAATGATTTTATACAAACATTTTTATTTAAGTGTCCTCCCAAAAATGATTCAGTATAAATGTCTTTATATAAATGTTTTTATATAAATGTTTTCCTAAAAATGATTTTGCACAAACATTTTAATATAAGTGTCCTGCTATAAACACTTCAATGTAAATGTCTTTATATAAATGTTTTCCTAAAAATGATTTTACACAAACATGTTAATACAAATATCTTTCTACAAACACTTCAATACAAATGTCTTTATATAAATGTTTTTCTAAAAATGATTTTATACAAACATTTTTATTTAAGTGTCCTCCCAAAAATGATTCAGTATAAATGTCTTTATATACATAAATGTTTTTATATAAATGTTTTTCTAAAAATGATTTTATACAAACATGTTAATATAAATGTCTTTCTACAAACACTTCAATATAAATGTTTTTATATAAATGTTTTCCTACAACTGATTTTACACAGACATGTCAATATAAATGTCTTTTTATAAACACCTCAATATAAATGTCTTAATATAAACGTTTTGCTATAAATGTTTTCACATAAACCTTTAAATAAAAATGTTCAAAAATAAATGTTCTGATGTAAATGTTCGAATACCAGTGCTGTCATATATGTATTTTGATAAAAATATTTTTATATAAATGATTTAGTATAGACATTTTTATATAAATGTTTTAATATAAACGTTCCAATACAGACATTTTAAAATAAATGCTTTGATATAAATGTCTTAATACAGACATTTTAATATAAACTTGCTCTAAACACTTCAATGTAAATGTTTTAATATAAATGTCTTAATAAAGACATTTTAATATAAATGTTTTGCTCCAAATGCTCCAATATAAATGTTTTCATATAATTGTTTGAATACAAACATTTTACCAATCTGTCCTGTCCTGTTCATTTTATTAAAACATTTAAAAAGGACGGTTAGGTTGATCCGCAATAAACAGGTAGAAATAGCCGGGCATCAGGCACCGTTTCTTATCCGTGAATGATTTATCAGCAGGGGTCCATGTGAGAAACGTTTGTCTAGACTCGTGACTTGTTTATGACGTCGACCAGGCGCAGTTTCGTTTCAGGTTCGCGCCTCATATGGACAGAGCAAATAACTTTCCTCGATAGTCGGAGTTTCGCGCTCGCTTTCTGGAAGAAGAGCAAACAGGCCGGAGAGAGTCGAAATAAAAAAGGGAGGAAAGAAAGAAACGGCGAGGAGAGCGATAAAGAGGAAACGATATAGCAACAGCGGCAGGAAATTCATTGGTAATTCATGAGTATCGGGTCCCCCCGTCAAAACTTTGGATATTCGTCCGTCAAACGTTTCTCCCGTCAACTTTTTCGAGTGTCTAAAGCCGCTTATCGTGGTCCAACTGACGGCTCTTACCCGGAGAAAATGATAACCTTGTTTTCGACCACTTTGCGCGCGTTACACCACGTACGAGTTTCGCCTACCCTCGCGACGCTCCTCTTCCGTACCAGACGTAATTGTGTTACTTATTTCTTTGGAAATGATGTCTGGATAACGTCAGAATTATTCTACGTGACCGTCGATCTTGACAGCTACACGTTCGAGGCTCACCCCTTTTTAGATAAGTATTTGTCGGATGTTCGACGTTTTATTCGCGATTGTGTTCAAGTTATTTGCTATAGTTGGAGTATAATTTTTCGGAGGTGGAATTTTTAGGGGTGAGGTAGATGGAAGTGGGTAGATTTGGAGATGAGTGGATTTATAGGGATTAGGAGTGATGAGGGTGTGCAAAATTTGGAATGTAGGGACTTGGAAATTTTTAATTTAGGGATTTAGGGTATTGGAAATATAGAAATTGAGGAATCTAGCGAATTGAAATTTGAGATTTTAGAGAAGTTAGAGAAATTTGAGGACTTTGGACATTTTGGGATTTTGGGGATTTTGGGAATTTTGAGAATTGAGGATTTTGGAAATTTAGGGATTTGGGAATTTAGAAATTTGGAATTTAGGAAATTGGGAATTTACAGATTTGGAATTTAGGGATTTGAAATTTAGGAACTTGGGAATCTAGGAAATTGGGAATGTAGAAATTGGGGAATCTAGGGAATTGGAAATGTAGAAATTAGGGAATCTAGGGAATTGGAATTTGAGAAATTTGAGAATTTCAAATTTATGAAATTTAGAGAAATTTGGGAATTTTGGGAATCTAGGGAAATTTGAGAATTTTGAGATTTGGAATTTAGGGAATTGGGAATTTAAAAATTGGGGAATTGTGATATTTGAAATTTAGGAATTTGAGATTACAGGGAATTGAAATTTAGGAATTTAAAATGTAGGAATTTGGGAATTTAAGAATTTGGAAGTTTGGTAATAAAAGTTCTAAAATTCTGATAATACAAAATTCCCAAATTATCCAATCTACACTTGCATAACTCAAAACTGTCCTCTCACGAGTATCAAACTGTTGATACTCGTGACACATGGTATAACATCTCCCACCCCACAGAAGACCCCTCATACCCATCAATAACATAATGACAGAAAATAGCTAACATTTGCAAATACCCAGAAGTCGAAATGACACAGCCACGAAAGCTACCATTATATTTTTCAACATGAGCTGGCAGAGAGAATGGAAACGGTCGTTTGTGGCCGTCAGCGAAATCAATTGATCGATCACGGCCGAGCGTAGCATCGTGAATAATTTTAGCGAAAGACAAAACTGATACCGCGATCGGTGGTGCTCGTGTCAATAGGAATCTTGGCAATGGAAGAGCACACAGTCAAATATTTGAAGGGGTTGGCCGTCGTGGAATTTTGAAAAATATCGGTCGGCAGACTGGCGGCGTACCGATTCGATGGAATGTTTAATTCACGGGTACGGTACGGTGACAATCCCATAGAAGTCCACGTAAATCTCTTTCTACTATTCGACCTCTCGTCCTTCTTTCGTGTTTGCACTACTCGTATATACCTTGCTGGCTGTTCCGTCGAGGCCAAAATCGGCTCTCGATTCGAGTCGAGTCGAGGGCGGGGCCGCGACCGGCGCTTTTGTTCGATGGCCGTTTCGTTTTACACACACTACGACGGTCCCCCTTTTCGGCTATTCTATTACACAAATTTATAGCTAATTCGTGGCTAAGCAGAATTACTACATTGTTTTTCGAACGTTCACGCTGTAATTTACTCTTACGAACACTACTTGGTGTCCTTTCGGTTTCTATTCTTCGTTCGATATTCGAGGTCATTTTGTGTTTGTCGAGTTACAACCTTGCTGGAGGTCATTTTTTCATTCATCGACTTACAACTTTGCTGGATACTTAATTTAATATATTCAAGCGAATCTGACTTCCCTAGGGAAACTATAGCAACCCTGAACTCTTACACTCATTGATTGCAGGGGTTTGAAAATTTGAAGATGAGTTCAAGAATTAATGACGTGAGAATTTCTTTTTTGAGCAGTTAGAATTGGAGTTAAAGTTAGTTATTTTAATGAGAATTTATTTATTAGTTATTTTAATGAGAATTTTTGGTCAATGAATGTAGGAATCCAGGGATATGATAATAATGGAATTTCGGCATTTATGGATTCGACACCTAGAAACTTGGTTTTCAAGTACCTTAAGATGTGAGACTCTAGGGTCAAAGATTAATATCCACAAAGATTAACATCCAAAGATTAACACTAACATTCATCATTGAAAAATATGATATTAACAAGTCCTCTAATCGCCTCCACCATGTACCATGTACCACGTGACCTTAAGCACTTAAAACATGCGCAGTCCCCAACGAAAAGTAACAAACCTGCGCAGTAAAGTTTGCACTCTAAATAAACCTTGATGAAGCGTAACACATAACTGCGCAAACTTATCATATACACTCAACAACTTCCTTCAACCTCCCTTAACGCATAATTTACCCTCCCTTAACATACCATCAGAATATAAGTGTCGATAGCCATCTCAGCGAAGAACTCATAAAGAATTATCAAAAAACTATCGTAATTTAGAATAAAGTGAGTGTATTGTTTGTAGCTAGTGTTTGTAAGCCGACAATCGGTAAAAATCAATCGAAAGCTCGGAAAAAGCGCGAACGAAGTCGAGAAGGATCGTAATCAGCCGCATAGAGGGGACGCGAAATATAGGCGTTGATAGATCAAACAAACGTCGGATTGGATTATTTTTATCGTTGTTAATGGTGATGGCTTGGCCAGGTTTCATTTCACAAAGCCCGGTGCTAAAATCAATTCCCATCGCTATGATCCCCACCCTCTTTGAATCTCCAGTTCGATCAGCTTTGCTAGTCTACCCTTGTACCGTGTTCCTGCATATCTATATATTTATATATATATTTCTCTATATATATATTCATGTACATATATTTTGAACTTCTGTATGCATGCGAACACTCATTCGTTTGTACGATTCAACGAAATCATTTGAGCGAACAGCTTTGCTATTAATATCAGCCTTTACGCGCCATTCGCATTCGCTGTGTAAACTGTCCGATAATCGTTGGACAATTGAAAACTATTCGCTGAGGGACTTGACTCGAGTGGTCATTGAAAATATTTCTTTTGGCATTCTCGTTCGAATGATGCGATTTTTATTTCAAATTACATGTATACATATGGTCGTCGTCGAGAAAATAATAAATGAGAAAGGAGTAAATGTACGTGTTTAAATTTTGAATTTAATGTAAGTTGACATGTTATTCTGTCATTTGATTCGAATTTATTTTGATGAAAATTCATAGTTGTTCAGACATAAATTGGTTTTACATGGTACATTATTTTATTGTTTAAATATATTTATTTTTCGTTGAACTCAAAGCTTAATCAAACTTAATGAAACCTACTGCAATTCTAACTCAAACAAACATATGACTTTATCGATCAAATTTGTTTATTTTTATTTAAGCTTCAAATTTCATCAAATTTGACTTAACCTAACTAGACACAATTTTATCATTCAAATCTACTCATTTTTCGTTAAATCTTGAAGTTTCGTCAAACTTAACCGAACCTGATCTAATCCTAATGTAACCAAACCTAACCTACCCAATCGTCAAACCCAATTTAACTGAAGTACATGTGAACTAAAATTTCATTTAATAAAAAATGATGTAGTCTAAAGAATATATTTATGCATCAAATTAATCAGTCCAGAGTAACACTAAAAATAAGTCGATTCAGATGTAAAATTTCATACTACATCACTGAAGCAACGTTTAAGAAACAAAGTGTTTCAATACATCTTTGCTTGTGATTACTATAAATTTAGCTACCCATATGAAATAGAATTTGATATCGAAAGAGTAGTAAATGATCGAAGGTCGAGAGTTTTAGCGGCCAAAAGAATGGGCAAAAATGGCGGATAATTGTGAGGAAAGTGACCCGTAAACGCGAGGCAGGTAAATAGCACGGCCATGAACGCTGGCCAACACAGAGCCGCGTGTACTCACGTGGTCTTAGTTTCGTGAATAATGGCCCAATTAGGAAATAATAACACGTCTCTTCCCGTGGCACGACTGCGAGTTAAAGTTGCGAGCCTCGAATGGTGTGCGGCCTCTCATTATGATGCCTCACAAAGGAGGCTCGGAAACGTAGAAAGACGAGGAGGGTGCGTGAAGAGGAGATACTCTGCCGACCAAGAATAATTAGCAATTCTTAATTACTAGTCAATTATAATTCTCCGTCGCTGTCGCTGGCTCGTTTCTATCGAGCTGTTTTTGCGAATTAAGCAATTAACGCGGAAAGAATAACGTCGTAAACTATCGGTATGGGGAACAGCTGCGCGATACCTGGACGATTACGCAACGATGAAAAGTCGTCGCATTAATGCGGTGTTATTTACGGGAAATTTGCATTCTTGATATTGATTGACAGAAAAGGAGTATTTTATGTAAGTTGGTTTTATATTATCGATTTTTCACGCAAAATTAGCGCATCAATTGGGGACATCTTGGATATTCGACAGAGTACTCGTTTGCAAACACCTGTCCATGGTTGCAGTACGTTAATTTGTAAGTGGCGATAAAAGGGATAGCCGTCAGGTAAAATAAGGCTGAAGTAGGTAATTTCGAAAAATGATTTTCAAAGAAGTGTTATTTATTGTCATAAAAATAATTATATCGAAGGTGTTACCTGACGTGTAGATTGAAATACTTATCTGCTAATTTCACACCAGAAATTGAGTAACAGACTTACCATGTTTTTAGGTAATTCAATGATTTAAGTTCGTAATTAGGGGTATTTGATACTGTAATTTTACTGCAGATGACTGTACTTTACTAAATGTTTTCTCGGTACACTGTTATTATAATCATAGCTCCAAATTTTTACGAGTATTGACATGAATAAATTGTTAATGATAGATGTTGTAAATGTGTCAATAATAGATGTGTGCTCATACCAATAATTTACAACAATGATAAATAGAAGTCTGAATTTATAAAAACAACAAAGTATGAATTCGTAAAAACGGTAAAGAAATATACAAATAAATTTTTGAAAACTATAAAGAAAAATATAAATTCATGAAAACATTAGAGAAATATATAAATTCATAAAAAAGCACAATATCTACAAAGTGTACCTAAAAATGCTGTGAGCACTTCCCTAATTTCTATATCCTACCATTTCCTATAAGCAAGATATTATCAATTTGACAAGAAGGAATCCATGGAGGAATCAAAAGAAGCATACAAGGAAGGTTGGTAACGCGAACGGTCATACACGGTTCCGTCGAAGAAAGAAAATTATGTTGGAAAAAGACAGTCCGTGCAAGCAGAACGCCATAAGGGTAGGCAAACATTGACAGAACGTAACCGCCTACGTATACTTGGTGTCCCATTAGCATCTATGCGAGAGAGTGAAGGAATACACAGTGAGAAACGTTTAGGACAATTCGTGTTCAAATGGACATCCTTAGATTACGTAATATTTTCGCAACACACTGTGTACGATTAACCTCTTGTACAATTTATTTGCCAGATGTGAAAAGCTGGTTTTCCATAATTTTCCACTGGTATATTTATGGAATTTCGGCGCGTTTTAAGTATTGCATATTCACAAGTTATATTTCATGTACAGTGTAATTGACATGTCTTTGATTTCCACGTGTTATATTGCCACGAGTCGAATTCTCACGCGTGGAATGTCCACGTGTTATATCGCCATGCGCCGAATTGCTAAGTGTGGAATTTCCACGCGTTATATTGCCACGAGTCGAATTCCCACGCGTGGAATGTCCACGTGTTATATCGCCATGCGCCGAATTGGTAAGTGTGGAATTTCCACGCGTTATATTGCCACGAGTCGAATTCCCACGCGTGGAATGTCCACGCGTTATATCGCCTTGCGTCGAATTGCTAAATGTGGAATTTCCACGCGTTATACTGCCACGAGTTGAATTCCCACGCGTGGAATGTCCACGCGTTATATCGCCTTGCGTCGAATTGCTAAATGTGGAATTTCCACGCGTTATATTGCCACGAGTCGAATTCCCACGCGTGGAATGTCCACGTGTTATATCGCCATGCGTCGAATTGCTAAATGTGGAATTTCCACGCGTTATACTGCCACGAGTTGAATTCCCACGCGTGGAATGTCCATGCGTTATATCGCCTTGCGTCGAATTGCTAAATGTGGAATTTCCACGCGTTATATTGCCACGAGTCGAATTCCCACGCGTGGAATGTCCACGTGTTATATCGCCATGCGCCGAATTGCTAAGTGTGAAATTTTCACGCGTAATATTGCCACGAGTCGAATTCCCACGCGTGGAATGTCCACGTGTTATATCGCCATGCGCCGAATTGCTAAGTGTGGAATTTCCACGCGTTATATTGCCACGAGCTGAATTCTCATCTATTCCATAAGAAAATATTTTAATTATCCCAAGTTTGTTACAGTGATTCACTGAGAACCGTGGCTGGACTATCGATATGTAAAGAATGATATAAGATTCCTTTGATTCGACGATCGTGGAACCGTTTCAAAGCGAGTCTATCACTATTTGATTTCCGATTGCTCGGAACTACGTTATCCTGTAGGAATACGTAATTTAAGGGAAAAAAGGGAACTCGGCAGGTGAAGTTTGCGTACACGCTAGAGGCGAATGTTTATTCTGGCTTGACCATCTGAAATAGTAATTTCTGACGTCTCTGAAGTCGCGGAAAATCGGGGCGGGGTTTCGGAGCCATTGGTGCTTTGAGAGAAATTACTGTTTTCGAAAGTGGACGTCAGAAGTCGAAAATTTTGATAGACTTATTGTTTGAACTATAGAATTTTTCAACTTCTATCTCTGGTTTTTCAGCTTTCATTTTTCAAGTGTCTTTCATCTTTGGTTTAGGGCTTTGAAATTTTTATATTTTAGAATTTTGGTAATTTTTTATTTGAGAATGTATTTAGGACTTTGAGTATTTAGAATTTTAGGAACTTTAGAAATGAAAGACTTAAAAATTTGCGAAGTTTGTAATTTTAGAATTTCATAGTTGTAGGACTTGGAAGTTTCAGAACCTTGAGACTGAAATTTTTCAGACAAAAAATAAATTTTACATGAAAAATTGTAAAGTCCTAAAGTCATGTGATTTTCCAAGATAAAGAATTTCCAAGACAAAGACACTCCCAGAAGCAACTCTCAGTTAATTCCACCCTAACCAAAACAAAAATGTTGTAAAGTCAGAAAGTGTAAAAGGCATTTTGTATCAGCATAGCTGTGTAAGAAGCCGTACTTCTTATTGGCGGGAATTTCGAAACGAATTACACGAGGCTGCGAATAGGGTGAGAGAGGGTTCGCGTAGTTGTTACAGCGGTAAGCATTCGCAATCAATGTCTATAATTCAATCGTGATTCATAACGCCGTTCCGGAATACAATCCGGCTAATTAACTCCGAGACGTGCGTACATAAACGTACGCACGCTTGGGGGACTAATTACTTACTTACTTGGCCGCCATACTTGCTTAATTCGAGACACAATGGGGGTCGGCTCTCATTTGCAATCGTAAACTGGAATTCGTGCGCGAGACATTAAGCCGGGAGGGTGGGTCGATTCTCTCCCTTCTTCTTCTTCGTCTTCTCTCTCCGATACTTGCTCTCTCTCGCCGATTCTTCCTCTCTCTTTCTCTCTCGCGAGAGATCTCTTTCCGGCTGTCTCTTTCTCGTCTCTCCGGTTCTCTTTCTTCCGCCGAGGCGCACGCTCCGGGGTTAATTGCAAATATAATTAGCGGCTCGAGTCATAAGCGCGGGCGTTCGTATTTGAATGACTGCCTCGGTGTTCTCACGACCCCGATTGTCTATGAAGTGGATCTCGGGGCCGCACGCGGCAAAAGTAGCGAAACTCATTGCTAATTATCCGTGGAACGCCGTTTAATTAAGGCTGCGGCAATGGCGGGGGGGTATTCAGATGTATAGAGGTGTAGGTACGTGCCTGCATGCAGAGGGAAGGCGTACGCTCAAATTAGGTTTCCATGGAACGAATAGCTCGTTCGTTCGTTCGTTCGTACGTTCGTACGTACGTTCCTACGACTCAGACTCGAACGTCGCGTTTCGAAATTTCTCTCGTTATTTTCAACCACCCCGCCACCCCTCGTAGAGCCTCCTTTTCTTTGCCTTTAAATATCTGCCCTTTTACACCGCGTATATTGTCTCCTACTTTTATTATTCGGCCTTTATCTTTTATTATTAACCCGGCCTTTTATCGTTTATTATTAACTGCAGTCTTTATATTTTATTATTAACCTTCAGCTTTTGTGCCTGGTTTGTGGAACGCGGCGAAATTCCTTGTTTTAAATTACTGAAGTTATCGAGATTCAAGGGAGATGTTAACGTTGTGACAAGTGCATAAATTAATTTGTGTCCCTTATTTATTTATTTTTGTATTTTATTTATAATTTAAAAGTGACTGCTTATCAGACGGGCAAACGTTGAGTTAGAACCTCTTGTTATTTAGTTACTTTTTTATTATTATTAAGGTTTTTTATTATTATTGAAACGTCTCCTTTATTGTTGTATTAATGGCTTGCCAATTGGAGAAAACAATGAGTGATTACGAAGCATAAAAATTTGTTGTGCTAACAGTAGATCATAAAATAATAAAGTAGTAATATAACGTAGTAAAGTAGAACAATGAAACAAGAGGTGGGATAATGAAAGAGGAACAATGATAATGAGGCAGTAGGTCATGTGAACATGCAGTGAAAGAGTTGAGTAATAAAATTATTATGCAGTAATGTGATAATATAGTAGAAGAGAAGAATAATGGAATAGAGGTACAGTGAAATTAATGAGGGGGGTAAAGTAGAACAGTGGAAGAGTAGATGGTTGAATAGTATGGTAGAATGATAGAATGGTGGAGTAATAGAAATAGAATTGGTGGAGTGTAATAAAATAATATAATAAATAATACTAAAAATATAAAGCAGTAAAATACTGCTATGGTTACAGAGTAATGGAAGAGTGAAACAGTGCAACAGATCAGCAGTAGAACAGTAGAATACTAAAATAAGAAAAGTACCCCATCTTCCTATCATCATCAGTTCTTGCCTAACCACGTTGCACCCCTAAAAATATAAAAAATGCACCGCTAAAGAACCACCTAGTAATTAAAATATCGACTCGCTTAAAATCGACAGAAGATTCTTTACCGAAAAAGATGTTAATTCAAAGAGAAACTCGGCGCCTGCGCAAGTAGATGTTTCCACATACGTCGCAGGCGTTCAGCCGTTGTAAAATGAACAAAGGTAGGTAAATGCTAACCGACTAATGCATCTACCTCCACCTTTTCCGTTCTTCTTTCTGTACCGCCCGTACTCTCGTACACGCGTACATCGCGTGTACATCTTTCCCTGTTTCTCTCCCTGGAACCACGTCGATTCTCTCGTTTCTTACCCCTTCTCTCTCCTCTCTCTCTCGGTCTCTCCTTCTATCCCACATTTTCTACCTCTCTTTCTCCGCTCGAAGCCCTCTTCATTTCTCCGGCTCGACCACTTAGAGGCACTTAACCTGTTTGCTGAAAATATTAAGCGCCGACAAATATCGTAAAATAGAACAAATTCGTGTCGAGTGCTTTCGCGAGTGACTGGCTGGCGCGAGTCTCTTTGTGGAAAGATTTTTCCTTCCTTCCTTTTTTTTAAGCGACACGCTACCTTCCACCCTTTTAAACTTTTCGACCTAACCCAACAGCCGACGCGATTATACGGGGACGTACTGAGACGCTCGGGACTGATGTGCACGCGTTATAGTCTTTATAGACAACTAATTAATTTGCGAACACCTTCAGAGTCTGCTGAACCTGAATCTCTTTAAGATGCACCTCTGTTAAGTATCATTTTTATGAGCGAGTTATGTAACACGTGTATGTGATGCTTATATGTGATGCTCATATGTAATATATATTATGTTATGCTTGTAGGTAATGATCATATATGATGCATAGTATGTGATGCTCATATGTGATGTATAATATGTGATGCTTATATGTGATGCTCATATGTGATGTATAATATGTTATGCTTATATGTAATGATCATATGTGATGCATAGTATGCGATGCTCATATGTGATGTATAATATGTTATGCTTATATGTGATGCTTATATGTGATGCTCATATGTGATGTATAATATGTGATGCTTATATGTCATGTTCATATGTGACGTTCATATGTGATGCATAGTATGCGATGCTCATATGTGATGTATAATATGTTATGCTTATATGTGATGCTTATATGTGATGCTCATATGTGATGTATAATATGTGATGCTTATATGTCATGTTCATATGTGACGTTCATATGTGATGCATAGTACATGATGGATGCATAAGACACATGTATGAAATGCAGTAATGTAATTCATGTATATGGTGCATGTACGTAACGTATGTATGCAGCTCACATATGTATTGCACATATGAAATGCATTTGTATAATGTATAAAATGAATGCATGCATGTAAGACATGTATTTAATAGCATGTATGTAATTCATGTATGTAAGACATGTGTCTAATAGCATGTATGTAATGCATGTATGTAAGACATGTGTGTAATGCATGTATGTAAGACATGTATCTAACAGCATGTATGTAACTCATGTATGTAAGACATGTATGTAATGCATGTATGTAATTCATGTATGTAAGACATGTGTCTAGTAGCATGTGTATAATGCATGTACATGGTGTGTTCCATAAGTAATGCGAAGTATTTTTTTTAAAGGAATTTATTGTGCCAATTCTTACAAATACTTAAAATTCTTCAAAGTACTGCCCTTGGGCATCTACACATTTTTGCCAGCGACCCTGCCATAAACGGTACGCTTCCTGGAATGCGTTTTCCGGAACCGCTTTTAGGGCCTCGGTCACGGCCGCTTGAATGTCTTGTACGGACGAGAAACGCGTTCCTTTCAGGGGTGTCTTGATCCGGGGGAACAAGAAAAAGTCTGCCGATGCCAGGTCAGGACTATAGGGGGGTTGGGGAAGCGTTAACACTTGGTTTTGGGTCAAAAATTCTCGTACTTGCAGCGCGTTGAGGCAAAGCGCGTTGTCGTGATGCAGTATTCAGGTACCGGAGATGTGTTTTCTCGTCCTGACAACCCTTTTTCGCAGTCTTTCCAGCATATTCACTTAGTAGGCCGTGTTAACTGTCTGTCCTTCAGGAAGAAATTCTTTATGGACTGTTTGACGGACTGTTTTGCTGGTTGGTGGCCGCCCGGAGCGTTGATCGTCGCGAACCTCATCCCGCCCTTCCTTAAAGGTCTTTAACCACCTCGAAACTTGTGAATACCACAGAACAGAGTCCCCATAAGCCTCACGAATCATTTTAGTTGTCTTCTCAAAAGATTTGTTTAGTTTAGCACAAAAGCTTTATCGCGTATCGTTGTTCCGATCGTCGACTCCATTTTCTCCGTGACACGGTCACCAAACAGGGGGTCACAAAAATTAACGTCCTGTCCCTTTCACAGCTCGGAGAGCCCTGGGACCGGGTTCGTTGGAAAGCTAAGGGTCCCCCGCATCTAACGCACGTGGTCCGATTCCCCTCCGACGAACAGGAGCGGCTCACGAATTTCCTTCGCATTACTTATGGAACACACCATGTATGTAAGACATGTGTCTAGTAGCATGTGTGTAAGACATGTATCAAATATCATGTACATAGCGCGTACGTAATAGAATAAATAAATATTTGAACCAGGATAATACACAAAAATAATATTATAAATTTGATGAACAGTATGGTAAAAAAAAACTTGGCAAATCCTTGTCCAAATGTTACGGAGAATTTCGCGGAGTTCCTTTCACGCAACAGCTACAGACGGCGCAGTGTCGACAATAAGAACGTAAGCCGCTTATCCTGCTATTGACATATGATATTCCCCCAAGAACATAGAGCTACATCCATTTGTGGTGAGATCCATACTGAAATTCACTGTATGTACCGTATCTTCCGTCTCGTGTACCTAAAACGTACATTCGTGGACCTTCCCTCTTGCAGATAACGCGCGACTCGTCGAGGGGCAAACATATTTTTATTATTCAATAGCAAACACAAGTTGGAGCAAGCGAAAAGAAGCGTTTGCTCAAAATTTAACCTCCTGATATGTGGATGTTTCGGTTGTTTTTAAACTCATACCAAAGATCTTATACTATTATTTTTATATATCATTGATTAAAATTTCTTTATCGATAAAATTCTCTCGTTACCCATAAATTAATCCACTGTAACATTTATGAAAATAAACAAGAAGTGCTCGAACAGCACCAAATCTTAAAGATGTCTCTTAAATTCGGTCGAACGTGCTCCCAAGATCGCGCATGATTTAAACAAAGTTACGTTAGATTTGTGAGAAGGAAATATGACAAATGTTACCGCCACCTACGCGTATCGCGCGAAAGGGAGGAACAAGATATTAATCGCCGGCATAAAGTAAAAATTTGACATTTATTGTAGGAACTGCGCGAGTCCCGTGTTTTATTTCGTTCTCGTTTCAACTTTCCTGCCGACATTATTCATATCTGAAACAGGTTAACCAACTGACACCGGGGAATCAAAGGACACTCAATAATCTTCTCCACTATCGAGAAGCGATATCTCCAATAATACTGAACGTATTATTTTATCCACCTTAGAAGAACAAGAAACACTCGATCAAACGGTGGAGTATTGTAGATTCTCGTTATATTGCCGCAGATAGAGATGCAGCAGGGTTGATGTAATATAATGCGTGGTGATTCGATGAGTGGTAGTATGATGGGCGATATTACGAGTTACAATTTGATGCGCTGATATGCGTGGTAATTGTACGACACGTAGAATTACGGCGCAATGATACGGCGTGTAGAATTACGGTAGGTAGTATTACGATAAATGGAATTACGGTGTGGAGTAATACGGCATTTGGAATTACAGCGTGTAGAATTACGACGCGTAGGAATATGGCGCGTAGAATTGCGGCGCGTAGGAATACGGCGCGTGGAATTACGACGCGTGGGATTACGGCGCGTGGGATTACGGCGCGTAGAATTACGACGCGTAGGAATACGGTGCGTGGAATTACGACACGTGGAATTACGACGCATAGGAATGCGGCGCGTAGAATTACAACGCGTAGAATTAGGGCGCGTAGGAATACGGCGCGTAGAATTACGGCGCGTAGGAATACGGCTCGTGGAATTACGACGCGTGGTATTATGGCGCATAGAATTACGATGCGTAGGAATACGGCGCGTAGTAATACGGTGCGTGGAATTACGACGCGTAGGAATGCGGCGCGTAGAATTACGACGCGTAGAATTACAACGCGTAGAATTACGGCGCGTAGGAATACGGCGCGTAGAATTACGGCGCGTAGGAATACGGCGCGTGGAATTACGACGCGTGGGATTATGGCGTGTGGGATTACGGCGCGTAGAATTACGACGCGTTGGAATACGGCGCGTAGGAATATGGCGCGTGGAATTACGACGCGTGGGATTATGGCGCATAGAATTACGATGCGTAGGAATACGGCGCGTAGTAATACGGTGCGTGGAATTACGACGCGTAGGAATGCGGCGCGTAGAATTACGACGCGTAGAATTACAACGCGTAGAATTACGGCGCGTAGGAATACGGCGCGTAGAATTACGGCGCGTAGGAATACGGCGCGTGGAATTACGACGCGTGGGATTATGGCGTGTGGGATTACGGCGCGTAGAATTACGACGCGTTGGAATACGGCGCGTAGGAATATGGCGCGTGGAATTACGACGCGTGGGATTATGGCGCATAGAATTACGATGCGTAGGAATACGGCGCGTAGTAATACGGCGCGTGGAATTACGACACGTAGGAATGCGGCGCGTAGAATTACGATGCGTAGAATTACAACGCGTAGAATTACGGCGCGTGGAATTACGACGCGTAGGAATACGGCGCGTAAAATTACGACGCGTAGTAAATCTGAGCGTACTTATGTAGATAATTATAAGGTACTAAGGTGCTTATAAGGTACTGGATCGAAGATTTATTATGCTGCGATATTAAGAATTTGATATAGAATATTAAAGCACTAGAATTTTGTGAACAAATTAACTAGGTATTTGAACTAATTCTGAACTAGGTATTTGATTATGTATTCGAATGCGAAAGACTTTGTTCGAAGATCAAGATCAATGTTCCCACATATTCCATTTTAACGAAGTTACCCAAAATGTGTGCACTTTTACTGCAAACAAGGAGTCGAGAACATTGGCGTCAAAGTTCTATGACGAGAGAACCGCAACGTACAACAGGAAACACGATATTTAGATAAGGTATTCGCTAATTAAGCGGTAACAGCTGCCACGAACGGTGTCAGATAATGGCGTAAGGAAACTTACGACAAATTGAAGTGTCGTTAATAGGGCATTATTGAATATCGTTAAACTAGATTTATTACCCTTATCGAACACCAGAAAATGAATAGGGACTTTAATTTTCTATGCAAGGTGATTGATATACTTTCGAGAGCACGTATTCCGTCTACTCGTTATACATAATTCTGACCAAAGTATGTGAAGCAAAAATATCTTAACACGATATATAATATTTGTGAAGATCGTTTCGCAGCGTTCTATTTCATCGTAGAGATGATAAAAACAGCTAAGGTCGACAGGGTAGTTTCGGGTGGCGCGATAACAGCCGAACAGAGAGAACACGAAGAGCAAAACGGGAGATAGCGTTCCGCAAGAAGTTGGTATCGGTAGACGCATGTGCATTCAGCGGGTAGCAGAGTATCAGGCAAACGTGAGAAGACAGTTCGTGTATCCCGGCAATATTTCCCGGTGGGAATCGACAGGTGTCCCCGGGGTAACTAGCTACCCCCGTAAGTACTGCTTACCAGGGAATTATGTCTGTCACGTCTGTCCGTTTGCCTGATTCATTTCACATCGTCCGTGTTCGTTCACCTTCCCTTCTCGCCACCTTTCAATTGAAGTTGGCTTATGGCAACCGAGCGTGTCAAAACGCAAATGCTCCTTCAATACGTACCGTCTCTGCCTCCGATTTTCACCGACACAGAAAAAGAAACAGACACCGAGACGATCCTACCGATGGGACGGTAAGGTTTTTCTTATCAAAGGCGACGGGCTGTTCGGAATCTTTTCAACGGGACAGAGGAGCTAACGGGACGGTTTCTTTTCGCCTTTCAGACCAGATTCTGGCAAATATGATTATGTCTGACGGGAGATGTGGTCCGCTAGAAATTGATGAAAGGAAATTGCTGCAGATTGCGCGAATGCGCGGATGCTGGTGCACGGTTTGAGTTCTCTTGTGCCGTCTTGAGGGTTGCGCAAGAAAGGGGTGAGTTTGGAGATGTTGCAATTTTTGTATCTTCGGGTTTGAAGGTGGATTGGTGTTTGAATGATATTAGTATTCTAATTTATAGACTTCCGAGGTGGAAGTTTAGTTCTGAATATAGGAAGACATGAATTTGTTGATTTTTAAGTTAGGGAATTTGGAAGTCGATTGAACATAACATCATGATGATTTATATATTTTTTATTTGTAACATTTTTAGATATTTCTATTTTTTTAATTTATAAATTCCAAATTTCCAAGTTTTCAATTTTTAAACTATTGAAATTCATAAGTTCCTAAATCTACAGATTCTCAAATTCACAAATCCTTGAATCCTCGAATCCTCAAGTTTATATATTCCAAAGTTCCTAAATACTAGAACTTCCAAATCTCTAAATCCCCAAGTTTCTGAAACTCCAAAGTCTCTAAAATTACTGAGTCCCAAGTCTCCAAAGCTCCGGATCTCCACATCCCCAAGTCTCAAGACCTCCAAGTTCCTATATCCCAAAATCCCAAATTCCCCAAATCCCCCAAATCCCCCAAATTACCCTAATTCTCCGAATTCTCCAAATCCCCCAAAATCTCCCAAATTCTCCAAATTCTCCAAATTCTCCAAATTCTCCAAATTCTCCAAATTCTCCAAATTCTCCAAATTCTCCAAATTCTCCAAATTCTCCAAATCCCCCAAATCCACCAAATCCCCT
The DNA here is from genome assembly GCF_050947335.1 of Megachile rotundata. Lineage (NCBI taxonomy): Eukaryota > Metazoa > Arthropoda > Insecta > Hymenoptera > Megachilidae > Megachile > Megachile rotundata. Next base: position 19,610,907 of record NC_134983.1, read on the forward strand.
AAATTCCCCAAATTACCAAAATTCCCCGAATTCTCCAAATCTTCCAAATCTCCCAAATTCCCCAAATTTCACAAATTCTTCGAATTCTCCAAATCCTCCAAATCCCCCAAATTTCCCGAATCCCCCAAATTCTCCAAATCTCCCAAATCTTCCAAATCCCTTAAATCCACCAAATCCCCTAAATTCCCCGAATTCTCCAAATCTCCCAAATTCCCCGAATTCTCCAAATCCCCCAAATCTCCCAAATTCCCCAAATTCTCCAAATTCCCCAAATCCACTAAATCCCCGAAATTCTCCAAATTCCCCGAATTCTCCAAATCACCCAAATCCCTCAAATTCCCCAAATTTCCAAAATCTTAAAAATCCAAAAACCGCCAACTCCAAAAAACATCCCAGAAGAAAAATAAACGGATCGAAGTAGGAACGTATGAATCGAGATAATAATATCGCAAACTCGAAAGGAAATTACGGTCGTTGTCGAATAAACGTTTTCGTCGGTAATGCGACACGAACATCGATCGATTCCCTTATCCCGTCTACAATTTTCGAAATGGAGCGGTTCACTTAATGAATTGACAGACGGAAACTCTATTTGGCCGACCAAATATTTCAGTTTGAACGCGAAGATTAAAGGCAATCCATTTTAAAAACGTCCCTCTCTTTTTTTCGCCCACCTCAAAATCTCTCGTACAGCAGCCAAGTTTTTTTCTATTACGCGTATCATAAATAAAATAACAAACAAACAAAAACAACAAAAAAATCCGCGTGCTGGCTGGAACGGAAAATGAACTCGCACAAAGAATTTCACACATGAGATTTTACCTTTCGGTGATCAATTTTCAATTATTGCCGTGTACAGGAAGACTAGCGAGGCTTTTGATCGCATCGGGTTGATTTCTACTCGTCGTGATAAAAAAAAAAAAAACAGAAACAAAGGGAAATAAATCGTAGCTGTCCTCTCTGTTTGACTTCCGCTAAACTGTAATGACCGGTAATATCGACTTGTTTATTGTTCCATCGACCAGGTGTTACACGGAATTTTTCCACTGGTGCAACCGTGTAATTCCTCTGTTGTGATTTTCTAGTGGTATTTTCTATTCGTTTTGCGGGATATTTATTTGACGAAAATCAATTTGTTGGTAATGTTACAGAGGACACTAAATTGTTGAAATTGATCTTTGTTAAAATTATAGTTGTCTTCTTTTCTCATTTTTGGGTTGAAGGCACTTTTGAGACAAGTTTGATTTATTATTTGATGTACTACCTAATATCAAAGTGATATACTAGTTTTCTTGTATGAAATTATAGTTTCATGTAGGTGCATTTTTACATTAAATTATGATTTGATATGGTATGTTACATTATATGTGACATACTATATCAAATATTTATATTACATATAACATACTAATATGTCACATATGATATAACATACTAACTCACATGTAAGTTGGTACACGACGATTTTTATATTGAACTATAATATACATTGTACATTATATTAAAATATAATTTCACATATTATATTATATAACATATAACGTATTACATATGGACCTCTAATTATAATCTGACACATTACCTTAAATTTTTACATTTAATCATGATATGATACAATACATTATTTTATATTTGAACATATTACATTAAATTTTTTAACTGAATTACAACTTGATAAACCACCTCCACATTAAATTATAATTTCATACACTACATTAAATTTTCACATTAAATTGTAATTTCATACCCTACATGAAATTTTCACATTAAATTACAACTTCCACATTAAAGTACAATATCATATACTTTAAAAAATTTTCACATTAAATTCCAGTTATGTATTTACATAAAACCTATAGCAATAAAAAAAACAATTACAATAATCAATAATAATATCAACCAAATAAATATGTTCAGAAACATCCCTAACCATCAATTTAATTTAAGCATAAACCTTGAAAGAAACAGTCCCGATGCCAAATCGGTTTTTACGCCAAAATTGCGTGTTCTGTTTCCCGATTTGAAAACAGTCCGGATATTTCATGGATGCTTAAAATTCGATAAAAATCGGTTTCGGGCGCGGTCCGGATGTAGCCGTAGGTTCCGATCGGCGATCGCGACAACGATCGCGTTTGCATTTCGCGCTCGCGTTTTGCATCGTCCGTTGCCGGTCGTTCGCGCTTTGTGACGGCAAATGAACTGGAAATCAGGAAATATGCCGGGTGTCGGGTGTCGAGCGATTTTGCCCGCCCGAAACCTCGTGAACCGACCAACCCCCCGCTCACCCCATTCGGACCCGGAAGGAAGACGATCGATTTGTATGTATCGTGGTTTCGCGACCGTTTTCGAATCGTTTTTGCATCCGCGCCGTTGCACCCCCTTCCGGTGCATTTTATTTTATTATGTGGCCCTGTAATCGCGATCGACACCGTCGCGACGCGTCCACCCGTTTAAATCGGTTAGAAAATCGTGATGTATGAATTTTAATAATTTATGTCGCTCGATATTCGTGCATTGTATTCTTTTATTATTGAGAACTTTCTTTTGTATTTTACTTTTTCGGAGGAGATATGCGTGTAGTAGGATAATAGGAATTATGCATATAATATAATAGGTAATAAATTGTATGTATAATATAGGGTGCAGTGGAAGGAATTATATAGGGGTGGTTTTATGTTAACACTTTAGTGGACGCTCACACGACATGTGCGATGGCCGGACCAACGTTAGCATCCACTCACATGTGTGTGATGCTACCAAAGCTCATTGACCGGTACCCTTTGTGTGATGACTGAGCGTAGGTGCTTGCTTTAATAACTATTATGCAAACGTAAAAATATTCTGCTATGATATTTTCTCATCAAGAGAGACTTTTCAAATTGTTTCTACAGCCACCCTGATGCACCCTCTTTCAGTGAACTTTATTTTATCATAGATAAAGTATAAAGATTTTACCCAGATTTTGTGGAGTGTTCAAATATTTGAGGACGAAAGAACAGAAATTTTTAATCGTGATTGAAAAGAAGTTACATACTGTATATTCTACAGACTTTCTGTTTCAAGTTTGATTATTATAGTCAAAAATATCTGTAGTATTAGTTGTAACTTAATGAACTTAATAAATAAATATGTCTGATCACAACAAGCTTCTTTTTTAATAACTGATTATTTATTTCAGTATTGACATGGCATATGAAGTATTTAATTTAAACCTGTCATATAACTGCTGTCAAATAAAGAAAGTTACATACATTCATTTTAACATATAAATAAAATAAAACATTTTTAACTAAATTAATTTTAATTTATGTCAGAATAAAAAGTACTTACAAACTTTTGAAGAGTAATGTACATTTTAGATAAATTCTCTGAACGTTTAACGTTAAACGATTTCTGCGCGACAGATTCCGCTAAACGAGATTACCCAGGAAAAATTCCGTTCGTACAAAGCTCATACACGAATCCTTCCTTTCCGTCGATCCTTTCCCGAAACGCGACTCGCCAATAATTTGCATAATTGACGTCAGTCGGCGACCGGTCGTAATGAAATATCCAAATGTCTTTCCAGACCAACCTTTCCGATCAATTAATTCGGCCACAATTCTATTTCTCTAATTAAATCCGCATTTGAGCTCATTTTTTACGCTCGTCCGAACGTCAGGCCACATAAATCCCAAATGGGTTTCGAATTAGTCTAGCCTTTAAATAGATTCCGTTCAAATCGGTTGCATTGCAGCCGTGCAAATCGTTCAACCGTTAAATAATATTGTTGCAAATTCTCGGAAATTCTCAGATTTTTAAATTCTACATGTCGGACTGTACATAGGGGAATCTCTTCATTTGCTGAATACAGATTTTTATTTTTCAAACTTTTTCATTTTATTTAATTTAATTTGACACAAATCACTAGGTTTCTAAACTTATATATTTATAGGATTATCAAATTTCAAATTACTGGACTTCCAAATCCCTATATATTTACAGGACCATCGGTTTCCAAATCACTAGACTTTCAGGTCCCTATATTCACAGGACCATCAAGTTCCAAATCCCTAGACTTCCAAACCTCTATACGTACAAGTCCATTGAGTTCCAAGTCACTGGACTTCCAAATCCCTATATATTTACAAGACCATCGGGTTACAAATCACTAGACTTTCAGGTCCCTATATTCACAAGACCATCAAGTTCCAAATCCCTAGACTCCCAAACCTCTATACGTACAAGTCCATTGAGTTCCAAGTCACTGCACTTTCAAATCTCTATATATTTACAAGACCATCGGGTTACAAATCACTAGACTTTCAGGTCCCTATATTCACAAGACCATCAAGTTCCAAATCACTAGACTTTCAAACCCCTATATTTACAAGTACACCGAGTTCCAAGTCACTGGGCTTCCAAATCTCTATATATTTACAAGACCATCGGTTTCCAAATCACTAGACTTTCAGGTCCCTATATTCACAAGACCATCAAGTTCCAAATCACTAGACTCCCAAACCCCTATATTTACAAGTCCGTTGAGTTCCAAGTCACTGGACTTCCAAACCCCTATATGTATTTACAAGTCCATTGAGTTCCAAGTCACTGGACTTCCAAACCCCTATCTCCTTAAACTCCTGCACTCTCAAATCCCTAGAATCCCACATTCCTAGAGAAAGCAATGTACACCTTGAAACACAGTTAAATAACGAGGAGTAACGAAAGAAGAATCGAACGAACGAAAGAACAGCCCAGCCCGATCTAAAATCTGGAAAGAATCAGTTTTCCATCCCCGATTCGATTAACGATCAGTTTATTAACCGTCGAGAAGCCCCGATAAAATCGAAGAATCGTATCTGCGGAGAAATATGGGCTCGGGGGTCCGAAGGGGAGACGATCGCGTAAATCGGCAACATAACCCGGGAAAAGTTCGACGACAGTTCCTGACGACTGTATCCGTCGTCGTGCCCGATCCATTAGTGTAATTGCAATTTATTTAGTAATTACTTTAATTAGTGAGCAGCCAGCCGTGCTCGAAGAGGTTCGCGGCGTGGCAGTCGGTTCCCGGAGTGGGGCTGGAACACGAAGAAGCGACGGCACGGGGACTAACGGAATTAATTAATGAATTAGCCTTAAGGGATAAGGCGTAAAAACAAGTGGAAATCGGGTTGAAGCGGCGCGGAGAACGAGCGCCCGATTAAAGTAAGTGGTCTAAGGAACGTAAGTAAGCGAGTAACTTAACTAAGCGACGACTAAACTGCCTCCCTACTGGAAAAGAAGAAGGGAAACCGTCCCGATCGCTGCCCTTAGAACATCACAATTAATGGCGATCAGCCTAAATCCTTTCTTTATCCGGGCCGATTTAACGCGGCCAGCCGATTCGATGCAAATTAAACGAATCTCTCTCCGCCATTTTTACCTAATCCTTTAACTTTCGTCCTCTTCTTCTTTCCCTTCGTTTCTTTTTTTCTACTTGGGGATGTCTCTGTCTTTCTCTAGGAAAATTCGACCCTCGTGCAGAGGGTGCAAAGGGTTTAAGCCAACGAGAAATTTACGATCGCAGGGTAGAGGAGAAACATCCTTCACGGGAAAAAGTAAATCGAAATCGCTTAATCTACAAAAACTAGGAGACGTTGATACAATTAACCCTTGTTAGCCGTGCACGAGTCAACCCCTCGGGCGAGTTATTAAACGCGGATACACAGAGGGTTGAATTTCTACCGTGAACGGTCGCCAGTTTCGACGGTTTCGACTGGACGGTAGCTTCATAAAACTTTCACGTTCCTCGATTTCGAGATATTCCGAAGATCTCGGGCTTTTCTGCACTTTGTCCCGATTTTTTCGCATTGGCGTAAATGGGGTCGAAAATCGCACGGGACACGCTGATATCGTGGCAGAAATTTAGCTGAATTTTTTTCGTGTTGGAAATTTGGAAATTATTGGAATTAGGAAATTACGGATTTTGAAATAGGAAATTTTTCAAATTTTATAATTACTGTATTTGTGGAATTTTCCAAATTCACTAAATTCCTGATTTCTCAAATTCCCAAATTCCCAAATCTCCAAATTCCCAAATTCCCAAATTCCCAAATACCCCAATTCCCAAATTCCCAAATTTCCAAATTTCCAAATTTCCCATAATTCCTAAATTCCCAAATCCCCCAATTCCCCAATTCCCCAATTCCCCAATTCCCCAAGTCCCCGAATTCCCAAATTCCCAAATTCCCAAATTCCCAAATTTCCAAATTTCCAAATTCCCAAATTTCCAAATTTCCCATAATTCCTAAATTCCCAAATCCCCGAATTCCCAAATTCCCCAATTCCCCAATTCCCCAATTCCCCAAGTCCCCGAATTCCCAAATTCCCAAATTCCCAAATTCGCAAATTCCCAAAATCCCAAATTTACAAATTTACAAATTCCTAAATTTCCAAATTTCCCATAATTCCTAAATTCCCAAATCCCCGAATTCCCAAATTCCCAAATTCCCAAATTCCCAAATTCCCAAATTCCCAAATTTCCCATAATTCCTAAATTTCCCATAATTCCTAAATCCCCGAATTCCCAAATTCCCCAGAATTCCCCAATTCCCCAAATCGCCGAATTCCCAAATTCCCCAATTCCCCAATTCCCCGATTCCCCAAATCCCCCAAATCCCCTAAATTCCCAAAATTCCCAAATCCCCCAAATCCCCTAAATTCCTAAATCCCCCAAATCCCCTAAATTCCTAAATCCCCCAAATCCCCCAAATCCTCCAAATCCCCTAAATTCCCAAAATTTCCAATATTCCCTAAATTCCCAAAATTCCCAAATTCCCGAAACTTTCCAAAGTCGCCAACTTCTCGAAATTCCAAAAATTCCCCAAATTTGAAAATCCACTTACGCCAATGTTTTCGACCCCGCTTAACCGATCGTTTGACTACGTGCACGCTTAATCCGAGAAGAGAATCCTTCAACTCAGCGTGTTCAAATAAAACGATTAAGCAAAGAGGGAAAAAAGGACGAACTTAACGAACGCGCTGTTCAAGAACGAAGAAAGGTTCATGGCTGTCCGATTCCAGCGTTGGAACCATTTCGAAAGCGTAGATTCGAAGCTAATTTCGCGGAAAATCGGGTCACTCGATCCCTCTCTTACTAGACGGATAGTTACCACGCACATTCTAGATAAATCAACCGTGTTAACCCCCCACGAAATCGAGAAGAGAAGGGTAAACGAACCGAATGATATAATGCTTGTCAAAGTCCATCCCTTCCTCTTTAGTACTTAACAACTTCCTACGAAGCTGCGGAAGATAAATTATCTTGGAGTATTATTAAAATTGTCCTCTTTTAATGCCTGTAATCTCGATCGATATCTTGACGTTATTGCTGCCTCTTTCTTTGAAGGTGTTCAATATTCGACACCATTTTCTACGTCCACGAACAAATATTAAAAGCAAAAATCAGATAGGTAGTTTTTGACTGAACTGTAATATTTCTCCAAGTATTTAACTCGGATTTATTTAATGTTTTTACTTGAAATTTTTTGAAGTGTTTAATAAAATTGTCTATGATCAGATAGGGACAGGTTGTTGCACACAAAATGGCGGAAAACCTCAAGTTTGATTTCGTGCGTCATCCAAACATGGCGGCCTCAATGTGTTAACATAATTCTGTAATATATTACCTACACCTGTGGATACTAACATGTACCCACAGCCTAATATAAAATTATCTATTATAGTATAATAAAATAATATAACATTATAACATATGTTACAGTAATATAACAGTATAACACATGTTACAATAATATAACATTATCCATTATACTATAGAATTATACTGTAACACTCCACTACCCTACTATAATACTCTAATGCACCATCGCAACAGCGAAACAAGATACAAGGTAATACAAATTGGCATACATCTCAGATTCGTAGACACGCCAACATCGATGGTGTGTCGGAGTGTTAACGAAGCTATCAGTCAACATACGCGATTGAGCGACGTCTCAATCAAACTGCAATGCACTTCTGACCCGCGTTGCATCAACGGTTCCGTTTTCGCTTCGTAAAGCAGAAATTCGACCGATGCGTCTGACCTTTTGAGTTTTATACGGTCAATGAAGTTTAGACATTACGTTTGATATGTTCGGATGAACTTTCCCATCGATTTATCAGAAACTATATGTAGATTTTTATAGATGTATATTATTCTTGTTTTTCGTACATGTACGATACATTTGTATTGAAATAAGTATTTTCAAAATAACTTTTTTCATGATGATGATAATAGTGATGATGATAATGATATTTACAAGGAGTGTAGATGTATGAGTTTCAATTTTTTCATTCAAATAGATATTGTCAGAACAGCATTTTTGTTACAAACTCTCTATTTTTTGAAGGAATGTAAATGTGTGAGTTTCAACATGTTATTCGAAATAAGTATTGAAATACGTATCGCAGAAATAACATTTTTCTTACAAATTTTTTGAAGAAGTACAGATGTGTGTCTTTCAACATGATAATTAAAATAGGTATTGAAACAAGTATTGTCAAAATGACATTTTTTTTAGAAATTTTCTATTTTTTGAAGAAGTACAAATGTGTGAGTTCCAACATGACAATTGCAATACGTATTGTAAGAACAGCATTTTTGTTGCAAATTCTGCATCCTTTAAAGAAGTACATACGAATGAGTTTAACTATGTCAATTGCTCCGTAGGTGATTAACTGACAAGGCAATAGCGAGGACATAGCACAAGCAAGTTCCGACATGATCCGTCATGTCACCTCAACCGCAGTGACAAAGTACTGTTGCCACCTCCGAGGTGACTTAAGGGTTAATTCGAATATCGATCAAACCACTTCGCGATTAGAAACATACTAAACGAAATACGTCATCTACCGATAACCAATATGAAAGCAAACCAATTTAGCTTGAAAAAAAGTCCAAGAAGACTCAATATATCGGAAACTCTTTGATCTGTCGTAGGATTTTTGCCATCGGAATAATTACGTACATATTCGCGTTAACCTCGACAATTTTCTTTCCACGTTTTCCGCCGATGATTTCGACCGGATCCGCCATCTATCCGTGGAAAATTCTCTCTGGCCGTCGGACAGAGAGGACATCCGTCCGGGGACGAGTTGTCCCGTATGCAAATTCGTTTTATTGTCGCGGCACAGAGAGTCGAGCAGACGTGGACCCGTGTAAACGGCCATCTTCGCTACCCGCCTTAATTTCATTCATGCCCTCTGCACCGAACTGCCCCCGCCCGGCCCTGCCCGCCCCGCTTTAATTACTGCCAATTGCCCTTGCCGCACGCGAATTATGTCATTTCCACATGAGCAGCACTTTAGCGAAATTTTCGCCAGGTAGTCGGAAACGAGACGACCACGTTTCGCTCTTCCTAACCCTTTCCTCTCTTCTGCTCTTTCAGACCCTTCGAACCCCCTTTTTCACCCTCTCGCTCTACCTGTCCTTCTCCTTCTTTCGGCCAACATGCAGACACACACGCCCCCTTCTTCTGTGCCCTCTCGTAATAAGGGAATAATTAATTAACTGCGCTTCCGTACTTCGTTTTTGCGCACGAACCTTGCCCGGAATAAAATTTATGTGTATCCGGGACCTTAATTAAACGGTACAATTTGACGGCACCGCTGCGCGAAGGTTTACGTTATCACTTAGACCCGTTCTAAAGTTTCGGATACAATTCTGGTATTTTATGATATCGATGGCTTTTTTGGGAAGATGTAAATCACGGGACTATCGTGGTGGAAATTTAGATGGATTCTTTCGATCGTGTTGGAAATTTAGAAATTATTGGAAGCAGGAAATTATAGTTTGAAAGTGAGTTTGGATTTTGGAAAATTTCGAAGTTGCAAATTTGTACATTTTTAAGGTAATGGAGAGAAATTTAGGAGACTTTGAGGCTATAAGATTTTAGGATTTTTGAAGTTTGGAATTAGACTGAGACTGCACTTGGACTTAGACTAAGGACATTAGAAGTTTAAGTCTATAAGGTTATAAAACTTCCTCAAAATTATTAACCTAACCTAACATTTTTCACAACTCTTAGAGCTTCCATACAGTAGTCTACTTTTTCAACATAATAATTCATATATCTTCTTCACGTATTTGTTCACGTATCTTTCACATCTCAAGAACCTTCATCCATGAATATATGAATACATGTATACATGAATGTATTTCTTCTAACAAGTATGTCATGTCTCCATGTAATACGAAGGTGTTGATAAACCAGGTAACTTGTTGCAAACTATTGACGTATCACAGAATCGTTGAAAATCGAAGAGAAATGACAGAAATTAATTGATCGGCATATGGCAATAAGAGCGAAAGGAAAGTTCGTTAAGAACGCGTCGACCTGTTCTATCGTTCGCATCGGAACCGAGCGCAGCTGCCTCGATTAAAACTGCCAAACACACGTTGCTGCCTGCCTCACGGGCTATCTTTCTTCGGAACGTTGATATCAGCCGCTTATAACCATGCAAATTAAAACTTTTCATCGCGCAATGGAAACTTTTTCCTCGCTGGCCGCACGCAACCTTTAGATTACACTGCTTATTGTTAGTCTTGCGAGCCTACGATATTTTCAACGTTCTACACTGTTTTTCCCTTGAATTTACTTTTTTAATTTGGTAGCAACCAAATTTTCATTCGACAATTTCCCTTACTTTTTCAAAATAATAATTCGAGTACATCATATATCTTCTTCGCGTATTTTCTTATTTCAAATTTTCTTGAAATAGAAATTTGAGGCTAAATTGAATTTAAGATTGTAGGCTCACAATTTTGATGTTAGACCAATTAGATTATAGGACGTTAGATTATAGGATTATTAGGATTAGTATAGGATTAATTTGCAGTTTGATTTATTTGTCATTTATGTAGTCAGAAGTAACTTTTGTAGTTTACACTTCTATAGTAGGTATATGCTTTTAAGAAGTACGCTTGTATGTACGTAAATAAAGAAAATTAAGAGGTTATGTGTACTCTGTTCAGCGATAGTCATGCTACGGTCATATATCGAACAGCAGTGTCTACATACTTCATACCTGTTCAAACGACTATTTCATCCCGAATACTATTTTCAATTGCATCGATCAAAGGCTAGTATTTCTCAATATGTTCTACCTGTCAGAACGAGGACGTTCATGCAGCTTTTCAAAGCGAGAGGCAATATAAAATGGCGGACCAAACTGTGGTCACCTATCTAACATTTTCATATCTCTTCAATATTGTCGACTATTTTGACTCAAATTCTATGTTCAAATGCATCATTCAAGGGATAATATTTTTCAATATATTGTACCTGTTGAAACGCATCAGAACGTGAACATTAATATAGTTTTTCAAAGAGAGAAACAAAATAAGATGGCGGACCAAGCTGAGGTCATTTATTTGACATCTTCATATCTCTTCAATATTGTCGACTATTTTGACTCAAATTGTATGTTTAATTGTATCATTCAAAGGATAGTGTCTCTCGATATATTGTACCTGTTGAAACACATCAAAACGTGGACATTAACATAATTTTTTAAAGTGAGAGACAAACTAAGGCGCAGGTCCAAACTGTGTTCACATAGCATCAGACTTCATACTTCTCTAACGCAATCAACTATTTTATCTCAAATTGTACGTTGAATTGTATCATTCAAAGGATAGTGTCTCTCAATATATTGTACCTGTTGAAACCCATCAAAACATGGACATTAGCATAATTTTTTAAAGTGGGAGACAAACTAAGGCGCAGATCCAAACTGTGTTCACATAGCATCAGACTTCATATGTACTTCTTTAACGCAATCAACTATTTTAATTTCAAATTGTATGTTCAATCGTATTATTCAAAGAATAGTATCTCTCAATGAATTGTCTTGAAGTGTCTCTCAAAGGATAGTCTCTTTTCAAATGCATTTTGTTTAATAAATCAATGTAGCTTGTTAAAATGAAAGATTAAATATGACTCATTGTCAAACCTAAACTGTGGTCCTCTCATGAACCTGTCCTCACCTAAAACTTCATTCTCCAATCGACAGTTCCGATTCAAATTCTTCCAATCGAATTATTTGAAGAACTCGGAATATGTTGTACCCGTCGAAACGCGTCAGTACGAGGACGTTAATGCAGCTTTTCGAAGCGAGAGACGAAATAAGGCGACCCAGGCTTTTTGCTCGGTCGCTGGCTACAAATCAGCGGCCCGCGACCCGTGTAGTCAGACTAGTGGAATACTCGCGCGAGAACAACACTGCTAATGGAGAAAAATCACCCAGGTATGATAACATGCCTCCGTACTAATGCAATACGCGATGCTACAACTACCGCGTCGTTGTGATGCGAAAAACTCGCTCGCTGTACTTCTTGTTTTTTTCGAAAAAAAAAAAAAAAAACAAATCCGCGCATCGGACGCGTCACGTCGAGGTGAGCTCGTCGACAAAAAAAAAGGTCCGACTAAATTTCGGACCAGCTTGTACCTCGCGTTCGTTCGATTTTACTCGAAATCTATGCGAAAGAGAAACTAAATCGTCGTCCAACATCAATTCGTTTCTATCCTCATTTTTTTGTCGAGGATTAACCTTTGAGAGAGTGTTATATTTTGTTGTTTGCGCGGCGTTTAACGAGTTGTGAGGTGTGGAGGTAGGTAATTATTTGTAACTGGGAAGTTAGGTCTTTTAGACACGTGTGAGGGATGATAGGTTGGAGTGAAAAATATTTTGACAATATCTCAATGTCCCAAAATTCTCTAGTCCCAGAACTTTAAAATTTCAAGATCCTATAGTCCCAGAACCTTAAAATTTCAAAGTCCCATAGTGTCAAAATTCTAATACCCCAAACTACTATAGCCCTGAAACTTTAAAATCCTAATGTCTCAAAATACCATAACTCCAAAGACCCAAGCCCCAAAATTGTACAGTCTTAGTTCCAAAAATCTTAGTCCCAAAATTCAATCCTCCCAAAACTCCAAAATCCCAGTCCTCCAAAACCTTGAAATCTCCAAATATAAAAATCCCAAAATCCTAGACCTCCAAAACCTTGAAATCTCCAAATATAAAAATCCCAAAATTCCAGTTCTCCAAAACCTTCAAATCTCCAAATATAAAAATCCCAAAATCCCAGACCTCCGAACCTTCAAATCTCCAAATACAAAAATCCCCAAATCCCAGACCACCAAAACCTTCAAATCTCCAAATATAAAAATCCCAAAATTCCAGACCTCCAAAACCTTAATCCCTAAAACCCCAAAATCTGCTAAACAAAAGAACTTGCTATTACAACAGAACATTAACATCGGGGACACACGTTCCACATTGAAAACCCAGACTGGAAACAATAACCGTTATAATTTATTCGTCACATCCGGCGAATGCACGTAAGCGAAACTTTCGATTCACGCGAAGCAACAGGGAAGCAAACGAAAGCAGCGCTAATAAATTTTCGCCGCTATTGAAAACACGGATATTAATAACTTAGTTGCGGAAATTAAACATTTGTTTCATACACGTCGCCGTATTTCGATCGTGGCCGCTGGTACACGCGCGTACATATGTTTACGCGATCATCCCGTACCGGTTCCAGGGTATAATTTTTGTGGTATCTTTTAACCTCGCCCCCGCACACTTTACAGCCTCTCCATTATTTATCCGTTGGCCTGCCAGTTACGCCGCTTTTAAACATTCAAGCCAACATCCAGCGAAATGTCGGTGGCGCCTCTTCTCGGGCTCGTTCCCGCGGTCGTAACGCGTTAAGAACAACAGGAACAAAATGGAACGGATAGCGGAAGACAACTACGGGAACTTCCCGCGTACCACGTGTCAAGCTGCTTCCCTTTGCAACTGAATCTTGCTAGGAAACTTAGTCTTTCATTACGTCCCATATTTTTTTATGTTTATTCTACGGTTTTGACTGGCGATAAATCGAGATTTAATGCTGCAAATTTTATGGGGGATGTAGTGTCACTCTTTTGGGTTAATATTTCATTATTCCGCTATTCTATTCTTTGACTATAGTATTCCGTTATTTTACTATTCCACTATTCTGTTCGTATGTACATATGTGATATATGTGACATATGTGACCAACACTCTAAATTCAGCTAAATTAATTATTTGCAGGAAAAGTAAATGAAAAGAACACTTTAGAGTTCTTAATAAGTAATCAATGATATACGTTAACAGATCAAGAGACGATATAGTAAGATTAAACACCCTCATTCTTATGTCATATGTGACATGTGTGACCAGCACTACAAATTCAGTTAAATGAGTTGTCTACAGGAAAAGCAAACGAAAAGAACTCTCAAGGTTTCTTAATGCTAAAACAATGATATATACTGATAGATTAAGAAGCGATATTATAGGACTGTGCACCCTTGTTCTTAAGTCATATGTGACATATGTGACCAGCACTGTAAATTCAGCTAAATTAATTACTTGCAGGAAAAGCAAATGAGAAGACGTTTTTAGAGTTCTTAACAGTAATCAATGATATACTCTAACAGATTAAGAGACGATATTGAAAAATTAATGACCCTTGTTCCTATGTCATATGTGACATATGTGACCAGCACTGTAAATTCAGCTAAATGAATTGTTTGCAGGAAAAGTAAATAAAAACAACTCTTAATATGAAACAATGATATACACCGACAGATTTAAAGACGATATTGAAAGATTAATCCCCCTTGTTCTTATATCATATGTGACACATGTGACATATGCGATATATCTGACCAAACTACAAATTCAGTTAAATTACCCTTATTCTCACTGATCTGTATCATAACGTGTCCGACCACAAACGTCAGCTTTCACTACGATGCTGAACCAAGTATTCTACACAAAGACAATATCGAAAGTATCGAAAGACAATCGATTGCCCGAGACAGAACTAGTAAGCATCGTACAAAAAGAAGGGGGCAAAGTAGCGGAAAAACCGTTGAAAACAGCTCGCGCATCGATCGGTTCAATTAAATTATTCGCGCCCATCCAGTGTCACCTCGGTCGCCCCCTGCCCGGCCGACCCTGCCCCCACTTCCGCCCGTGGAGCCAGCATCGCCGGTCGGGGTAACAAACCGAGGCAATTAACAATCAATCACAGGTGTCTCTCGCGTCATTGAAATGACGTCAAACATTGTATTTGTGTAATTGTCCATTTATTCCAGTCTCTCGGCTGTCACCTGACAAATTGCGAGCCCCCAGTCGCCCCTCGAACGCTCTCCCTCTTTCTACCCTGCCCGGACAGGAGCCGAGCGACGGGAACGGCCACGAGCGGGCAAAGGAACGATATATAACCGGCACGAGCAGTCGGTGGCCACGATGCCGGCCTCCACGCATTTTCCTGTCAATCGCGAACGAATCGTCGCCGGTTATATTAATTAGCGACGGCCCTCCGGGAATCGTTATCTACCGGATAATTGCGATTGTCGGCTGCGATCGACGTAACCGGCTACAACGTCGGTCAAGTGCCTGCGACAAACTCTGACAGTTTCCATCCTCGAGAAAGCGGTTTTTAATTCGTTCTTGAAAGGCTTCCGTGTCTTACGGTTCGAGGGGTACTTGAGGTCACGTGCTTGCGTGGCAAATGGCGGTATAAGTTGTGTGGAGATTGATTGTTCGTATGGTAGGTTTATGAATTTAGAGGTGTTTCGAACTTCTAAATTTGTCTATTTATAAAATTGCAGTTATATTACAGTTATAGTTGATCGATAAATTATAAAGTCAGAATATAAAGTATGTATATAGCTGATGCATGAATTTATGAATTTTCCAATTTAATATATTTAAAAATTTATAAATTTGAATATTTGCAAGCTATAAAATCTGTGAACTACACGCGTAATTTGGAAAGCACCGAAAATATGTAGAACGTCGAAAATTGCATGGGGAAAAAATGTGTACACGAAGAGATTGAAAAATTCGATACTCCGAGTAGCAGCGAAGCGTAAATGCAAATTCGGATCTACCGGTTGTAATGCAGACATGTGTTTTGCATAAACGAGCATAGAATAAAGTATCACCTTTTATGAGCGGTATTCGAGTACCATAAATTAAAAGCGGAAGCAGGCTGGAATTACACGGCGTACTTGATTCCGTGTGTGGTACTTGCCACGTACAAAGTTGCGTCCCGGTGTCAGGCGATCGAATCGTTAAGCGTTTTCGAGGTAGGCAAATGGAAGGTCGCGATTAACTCTGTCGAACGTTGTCCAGGGTAAAAACGGGACGAGCGAAACGACTGTGTGCGGTTGTGGCAAAGCGCCGCGTGTTCCTCAGCGGTACACTGGAATTTACTTTACGATCGGTATTAACATAAATTACCGAATGGCCCGGCACAATTTACAGTCCAATAATTATCCATTTTCTGTTTGCATTGTTCTGCGCGAAGGTAACCGACAATTTAAGGAAATTTCCATAATAAGCTACGGTTAAGAGCAATATTACTCGAGACATAAATCCAAGGCGCCCCTTTTTCTACCCCCTTTATCCGTCTCTTTCTTACGACAATGTCGACGTGGATACAAACGAGATAAGGACTTTTTATTTCCATACAATTATATCGATGATATTGCCCGGCGTGTCGGTTCCACGCGATGCGTCTTCGCCGCATTCGGAGGCCTTAGGCAAATCTGCATTTATTCCGCCTCCTACCGCACAGATTTATTGCGTTGCGTTACAACCGTTCCACCGTTTATTTACGATGCTTCATTTTTCCGGCCACGCTATTTAACATTGTCGAGATTGATAATCCGAGCTAGACAAGCTTATGGTGGCTCAAACGAGACATTAATTGAAATTAAGTTGGCGGTTAGTGACGATATATCAGATGGCTACTTTGTGTTCTGATATGAGTAGCTTCGTTATACACTACGTTGTACACTAGAGTACACTAGATTAAATTACCTCGATTAATGAATCTGTAGATCAAATCCTCTTCGAACGTCACATAACCGATATACATGAAACTGTTTAAAAATTGAAGTCTCCAGAATTCCTCCAGAAGTCTCCAGAGTCTCTAGGTTCCAAAATCTATGTGCTACCTAAGCAACATGTACTAGAATCTCTGAATAGTTTAAAAATTTTAGAATATGTATATGATTATGAATTATAAACGACAAAGTGATGTACGATGAAGAATAAAACGTGGTAATTTTTTGGAAAATCTGGCGCGACGTAGGAGAAGGCAATATAAGAACGATCGCGAAAGATACACATTTCAAAGTGTCCTCTGTCTTCGATCGCGTTAAAAGGTTTGCGTTAATACATTATGGAAACAAAAGTTAGCTCTCTTGAACGAAGTAAAAGTTACGAAAGTCCCAGCGAGCGGGTGACGGGACATCCTACATCCATTTGCGGCGACCGAATCTAACGCAGAAGTTGCCGAGTTGTTCCGTCGAGTGAATTTCGTTTCATCGCGTAATCTACCTACGCAAGAAAATGTATTCCCAGCGTACATTATCGGGTTGATATGTATCCGTTACATGAAACTTTAAACAGGCGTTCATAAAAATCGCCGGGTATCGATGAATGAAGAAACACGAGCGATGTTGCATTATTGATTCCCATTCAATATGGGAACACCGTACTCGAACAAAGAATGGATCTAGATGAAGAAATATCGCTTTCATATCACCGCTATGCTTTTCCACAGCCTACGAATCGCGATATCTGTGTTTCGCACTGATAGACGCTTGGGCACATTCATAAATCAATACCAGTTTATCGCTTGGAATCTCCATTTTCGTTTTAACTCAGATCAGCAGAGGTAGCGTTATCCATATTCAACGCAGCTGATTGTACGATGATAACTCGCCGAAGAAAAATGTTCCCCGTGAGATTTAGAACGGGAATTTTTCATTATTGCCGTTTATCGAACTGATTTTAAAACGATTATTTCCATACGAAAGTTTAATTATTGTAAGTATAATTACTTTGAAGCTTAAAGTTGGAGCTGCGCTGACTTTCATGATCTTAAAATGGCTGACTATCAGTGGCGAATATGTTTTTGGAACATAGAAAGTCTAATACGAATTCATGACATAAATATCCTTTATCTGAAAATGAATGATGAACATTTTATAGAAACGACTATATAGACTCTTTGTTCATCATCTTAACACAAAATGGCTGACAGTCAATTGCAGCAAATAATGAGTAATTATAAAACATAAAAAATGTAATACAATTTGATGTCTCAAATGTGTACATTTTATAAAAACGACCATATAGACTCTTTGTCCATCATCTTAACACAAAATGGCTGACAGTCAATTGCAGCAAATAATGAGTAATTATGAAACATAAAAAATGTAATACAATTTGATGTCTCAAATGTGTACATTTTATAGAAACAACCATATAGAGTCTTTGTCCATTATCTTAACACAAAATGGCTGACAATCAACTGCAGCAAATAATGAGCAATTATGAAACATAAAGAATGTGATACAATATGATGTCTCAAATGTGCACATTTTATAAAAACGACCATATAGACTCTTTGTCCATCATCTTAACACAAAATGGCTGACAATCAACTGCAGCAAATAATGAGTAATTATGAAACAAAAAATGTAATACAATTTGATGTCTCAAATGTGTACATTTTATAGAAACAACCATATAGACTCTTTGTCCATCATCTTAACATAAAATGACTGACAGTTAATTGTGGCTAATAATGAATAATTATGAAACATAAAGAATGTGATACAATTTGATGTCATAAAATTACAATTGTATCAAACAACTGTTTATGGAACTCATGTATAAAATGTAGCACGATTTGATAATAAAAATACCGCAAGATATCACTTGTGAAGTACAAACATGATGCTTGAAGTGTAATCAAAATGGCCGCCGTGCCCACACCACAAAATGGCTGCCTTAAAACCAAATAATAAATCCAGCCTATTTATAAAAATCAATAATTGAATCTGTAGACAAAGTACATGCTTAAAATTTTAATCGATTCCCCCAAAAGATAATAAACAATTTAGCAGTGAAACAAAATGAAGAAGAAACGAACAGTAATTAGAAAGTTGGCAGGAGGATAATTGATAGTCGATATTTCTGGAAAGTTGGGTGCTTTAAATCTAGATAAGGGGAAGCAATCTGTAGGAAAAATCTACAGGTAAATCTGTTTAAAAGATTTCTTTGTGCCGACGTGATTAATCGTCGTCGGATGGAAGGGTCTCAGTTACCATAAACGTTCAAACTTAAACTCGGTACCTTTTTTCCTTTATTCGAAAAGGTGCTTTTCTTTTTTACGTTTAAATGAGCTGTTCCCACTAGAGACCACGACACTCAGTGGATGTTAAACTCGAGCTTTAGACATGCAAATCAGGGCCTGAGAGAGAGGTGTATGTAACTAACCCGTTCCTCCCATCTTCTTCCTTCTTCGTCGACTAAAGAGTGTCTTCGCGACGTATTTATAACCCCTTCCTTCCTTCCTTCCTGCTTTCCTTCCTTCCTTCGAAGCTACGCTTCTCGCCCCGTCCTGATGAATGCCCACCTTCGCTTTAAGTTTATTAAACTAACTTGCGAAAATTATGAATAATTCCGTGCCATTGTATCATTCCACGACGCTGCCGTACCTTCCGTTTCGGCTTTATGCTCGAATCTCGCCAACTCGACTATCCTGTTCTGTCCCTTTCGAGTACAGTCGTTCCGGTATTATCAGCAAAATGAAGATGTCACCGAGAATTCCCTTTTCATTCTGTCGCATTCAATATTTCCCCGTTCAGTTAATCGTTGCGATGCTTACACGAGAGTAAACAAACTTTTCAACGTCTATTATGAGATAGAACGTGAGTCGTCGGGTATTTTACTCTTCATTGGAGTATTATGTCTAGGGATATCTTTCTGGAGATTCACAGATATTAAAGTCTCTTTCACTTGATCGACTGTTCAAGGTGCTCTTTTACGTGCTTCCAAAGGTGAAGAACATTTTTGTTTCTCAGCTTCGAAATTCGTGAGTCCCTCACTTGATGAATTTGCAAATTGATTTTAAAAATTGAATCTTTCTATCTTATGAATTTGCAAATTGATTTTAAAAATTGAATCTTTCTATCTTTTGAACTTGAAGATTTCTAAACTTGAGGCTGCCAAATTTGAACATTGAATTCTTCTAAATTTGAACATTTCTAAACTTGAAAATCCATTCTGAATTAAAAATGTCAATATTTCAAAATGTGTACCTCTCTAAATGTCCACTTTTATAAATCCCTAAATCTCAAATTTCTAAACATCAAAAACTTGTATATAACCTTATGTTATTTCCTCTAAAAATTAACATGAATCTAAAGAACTTAAAAAATTACCAACACAAAAATTTGAAACATCCAACCTCGAAAATTTTCCAATCTAAAAATTAAAAAAGAAACAATCTGACAATCATGTCTCTAAATTTGAATATCTAAAACTTCCATAATTCTTTAATTTTTTAATTTCTTACTTGAAGAACCTAATTTCCCAAGAGTTCCTAAATGTCCACAAAATTAAAAAAATTTGAAAGTTTCATAAATGAAAAAAGTAAGAATGTAGCATATAAATTAAGAACGAATCTTGAAGACCATTTGGATAGAGTATTTTTAGCGATTCAAATGTAGCTTTTATATCATTCGTATGGGTGATTCATGAAGTCCGAAACCATTACCATGAATCTATTACATTCGTCTGTTATTCAAATGGTCATTCGAAACGAATGATCGTTTACGAGCCTCATATATAGTCGTTACTCCGTGTCCATTTTTAGCCAGTTTGGGTTTCACGACTCTTGACCGACGTTGCCGTCATAAATCGTTCCAACATCGATAAATAATCGATGGCCGGTAGTCGAACAGTCACTGGGAAACGTATAGTGGAATAAGGAAATCGATGCTAAACGAATTCGGTAGCTTTCGGTACTCTTATATTCGTCAAATAATATGGAAATTTTGGATTTTACTGAGATTTCAAGAAAACATCTTTGACGATTGAGAACGTCTTGAAAATTTGAGAACATCTTAAAGCTTGTAAAATTTGACTGATTTAGTTGTTTCAGTGCTAGTTTATTAAATATTAAATTATTATATAATCACATGGGTAGTGAATTTATGTATGAAGTACTTTTATAAAAATTAATAAAAATGTATATATTGTTACATAAATTTTGTATTTAATAATCCTTGACAGAATAAGTAGTAATTGGACTTAAGCCACAAATTAAAAATTTAAATAAATTCGAATGATGAAGTCTAATTTGACCTATCCTTACAGTCTACAGTAGGTTAGGCTGTGTAAGGCTGACCTAGCTTAACCTTAATGCATCTGAATTAACCTAATCTTATGATCTAATGTAATCTAACCTCAACTATCTTCACAAAATGTAAAGTAACCTAAACTTAAATAGATTCGAAAGATGAAATCTAATTTGACGTATCCTTCCAATCTAATGTAATCAAACATAACCTAAATATACCCGAATAAAACCTAAATTAACCTCATAATCCAGTGTAACCTAACCTCAACTATCTCCCAAAAACAGTAACCCAACCTAAATAGATTTTCACCTACTCTAATTAAACAGCGACACGAGAAAACTCGAGCAAATCTCAATTATCATAACTTCTCGTCGTTTCGAGGTTTCTCGAAAGGCATCTCTAATAAAAAGCATGATCAAGAATACCGAGGGTGTAGCTCGCGCGTATTTAGCTGTGCAAACTGGTTTGTACGGATTAGTCCGAGCATGTAGAACCGTCTAAATACGCCGTGTTGCCTGTGCGTACTGAACTGCACAAACTGGTTTGTACTGTACAGGCTGGCTCTCTTGTAGCCTTAACTCTGCAAACCAGTTTACGCAGTTATTCCACGAGGAATAATTGACCGTGTAGGCCTGGCCTTTGTACCAAATGAGATCAGGAAATAAATTAGACAAACATTGTGTCCCACGGTTTTAACTGTCGTTACGCTACATTTCCCAATGAACAAACGGTCATTTTTCGCGCTGTATCTGATACGTTGATGAAATCATTTGTTTCTGCTACTGCGGAAATGGGTTTAAACCGTTTGCTAAATCACCGTTCTTAAATTGGATGGTCGTATACATACAAAGATGTGAATATACATGTACGTATGTTAATATACATCCTAATGTTAATACACATCCTAAGTCCCAAATTCTTAAATCCCAATACCCAAATCCTTAATTCTCAAATCCCCAATATCCAAGTCCCTAATTCCCTAAACCCCAAATTCTCACATCACCAAAACTTAAAAATTTAACTCTCAAATTCCCAATCCCTGAATTCCCAACTCCCCGAGCCCCAAATTCTCAAATTCCAACACCAAAAACCCAAATTCTCAAATCCCCAACTTCCAAGTCCCTAATTCCCTAAACCCCAAATTCTCACAACACCAAATCCTAAAACTCTAACTCCCAAATTCCCAATCCCTGAATCCCCAACTCCCCAAGCCCCAAATTCTCAAATCCCCAATTTCCAAGTCCCTGATTCCCTAAATCTCAAATTCTCATATCTCCAACTCTAAGATCACCAAACCCTAAATCTCCATCTCTCAAATTCCCAATCCCTAAATCTCCACATTCCTAGGTCTCAAATTCTCAAATCCTCAACTCTCACATCACCAAATTCTAAATTTTCCACTCCCAAATTCCCCATTCCTAAGTCCCCAACTCCCTAAACCTCAAATTCTCAAATCCCCAAATTCCTAATCCTCAAATCTCCAACTCTCACACCACCAAACCCTAAATCATCTCCCAATCCCCCAAATTCTTAAATCCAAAATCGTTTCATTACTTTCGCATCAAAGCTCCCGCCCAATTCAAAGAGCCTACTCGGAGTATAACTGGGAAACTAGTGTTATTTCTTGGATATATAAACACAGTATTTTGCCGGCGTCTTACGGGCGGTTGGTACAAAGCTGGAAGCTTAATCCGTCCGTTCTAAATCCACGCGATACCGGGATGGCAGGAAGCGCGAGCACAGCGAACGATGTAAATTTTGGAATGGAGCGTCGGCGAAGGGGGTATTCCCAAATACCTGCAGGAAATCTGCGGGGGCCCATGACACACCATCGTGTTTGTCTTGCGTTTTAGGTGACTCGATTCCTCTGCTTACGTTTCCACCGTGTCGAGACCTCGCGGCTTACGGATTTGATTTCGCGCATAAATATTAATGCACCCTGATCATCTACCCTAACTCGAGTTAGCCTTACAGTCCTGATTGACTCTGGGAAAAGTCCATCTTTCGATTGGAAATTAAGGAGCTCGATCATGTATCAGTATAATACTTTATTTCTGAATTTGTTGTTGACTATTATTATTTATCTTTTAATATTTCATAAACTTTTAGATCTTTGTATGTTAATATTTGGCACTCGAAGGGTGACTCTCAGGCACCATTTTATTTAATATAATAATTTGAAATAAGTATTCTTTAACTGATTTCATAATATGACACATGTGATGTATAAACATAGTCACACAAACAATAATATAAATTATTAGTAGAAATTATTCGTTTAACTTTTTAAGTAGTAAGCTTTAAAATTGCTGTTTGTAAACAGCCAAATTACCTTTGAAAGAAGAATTGATACTTTGCTGTATGTTAAAATTGTTATAACTAATATATAACACTGAAATGTCTCAATTTTTTGCAAGAACTCGAAGCACCCTTTCCAAGAGTGATTATAAGCACTTCAAAAACGAGAATTCTCCTTTACAGTTACTTAATAAGGTGAATAATTGAATTTGATCGTGTTGCTCGTTTCCGAAGAAGCGTTCGTTTCAGAAACAGAAAGGAAACAAAGGACATTCATAGTAGTTGGGTTAATTCTGTACTGGTTATGATGGTAGACCGAGTCTGGGATGACTCGAGCAGACTGGCTGAATCTGAAGGCGCTACGTTGACGAGGGAGAAAGGACACCTGAACTCGACATAATCGTTTCTAACTAAAGGGAACACGGTTCTGACAAGCGTAGGCGTAAACGAGAGAATAGGAACACAATTTGCGTGCACTGTATCGTACAGAAAAAAGAGAATAAGTACCCCAATAGAACTTGAAGGACTATGCTAAATTAATTCTTAAGGTCAACGATGAAGCATCGACTGTCTCGAATTTGTCTTACAAAATTAATTTAAATTGGTTGTTGGAAGTTTTTGTTCGTGCTTTTCGTTTTCGAAAATTCGTTATTCATTTCTGTGCTAAAATTGAAAATTGTAAAATAAACTTAGGCAAAAATAAGACCTACAAAATAAAATTTGATAACAATAAAGATTGTAAAGTACAGTCTGACAGAATTAAAAACTGTAAAATAAAATTAGACAAAAATGAAACCTATGAAGATTATAAGAAACAATTAGACAAAAATGAAAAGCAATAAAATGCAATTTAATAAAACTAAAAATTATTCAAAAAAATATAACGAAGACAAAAATGACCAACCCCGTGTCCAAACACGAAGATGTAAGGATTACAAAGTACTAGAACTTGCGGAAGCTCGTGATCGATGTTCGGACAAGGCATCAGAATAAATGTCTAAAACGGTTAAGACAGTAGATACGATTCGAAAACTTTAGTTAATAGGACAGTTGGAGTTCACGAAGCCCGAGTCACACGGGAGACAAGCAAGTAAGCAAGCAAGCGAGTGAGCAAGCAAACAAGCGTCGGCGTCTAGACGCGGACGAACGACGTTGAAACGGAGCCGGTCGATAACGCGATGCAGCACCTCGAGCCGTGACGAGGCTGCGACATCGGGATTGTGATTAGGGGCTGGTCGGCAAACAATGCCTAATTACACAATTATTGTGCCGCGGGCCCGTAATTAAGACACATTACTCCTCCCGGCTGGTAATTCATTACGCTTAATGTCTTCCCTGCCTCCACCGTTTCATCGCGGATGACAGTCGCGACGGTTCTGCTAAATACCGTTACCGTGAAATATTACCGACCACGACCATCTCGGATCCGCACCGCCAGTCTCGTTGCTTTCTCCTAACAAAGCAGATCCTTGCTACAGAACTCGTTTGATCCTCGAAACGTTTGCTCCACGCTCGTTTATTTTATCGGAACGAGCCGAATAATTATGACATTAATTGATACCGATTGTTCTATTCCAGAGAACGGACCGACCGATGTAATTACTGGCCGACGACGGCTCGATTTTACCATCTAATGGAAAAGTGGTGGAATAGCTGTTTCTTCGAACTCCAGTTACTCAGCGATTTTCTTCTACTGCATTTAAACCACCGTAGAAAGGGAGGTCTCTTTTCGTAAATCTTATCATTCGCTATTTTAGGAGTCTCATTTGGTATTTTCTAAGTTTACAATTTTTAGGACTTTGTTGACTTTGAATTTTGGAGTTTGGAGATTTGAACGTTTTTTACATTTGGGAAATTCGAAAATAATGTACAAATTAACCCTTGCGAGAGGTGACTCTCAGTCACCATTCTATTTAATACAATAATTTTAACACTAAAACTACCAAATCGGTCAAATGACCGCTCTACAAGTTTCGTATTATAAGATGCACATTTTGTTAAAATACATTCTTTGAAACCAGCATTGATTTTCAACAAGATAAAGAATAAATGTGTGTACTAATTTATGTTTCGTCGTTTGTTTATTTATTTTTTAACTTCATTTTTAATTTCATATTAAGTATTATATGCCGGTAGGTTTAGTGTTAAATAAGCATTTTTTAACTGATTCTGTAATATAAGTCTAAAAATATTAAACGGCCATTAAAGTGTTAATAAATTGCACTTCACAACCTTCGAATCACCCATTCTCTCTATTCCAAAAGATTCCAACCTCCAATTAAATGAATTCCCCAGCGTCTAATAAATTACAAGCGCGCAGAATTATTAACGCTTAAAATATGAAATCTGTAAACCGATGAGGAGATTAACGCGGGAAATTGCGACACCGTCCATTACAGAAGGCGTGAAAGTAATGAGTCGGTTGAAAGAACGGAATTGAATGGCTTTTCGTAGCGGGACTGATAGGAAGAACGAAACCCTAGGACAATATACAAGAGATAACCAGCGTTACGAGCAGCTCGAATTCGCGAGATCCCAGTGGACTTTCATTGAAAGTTCTCCACACAGATCGGCAAATGCTCGATACCGTTTTCTCGTGTAATCTCTATATGACCCGCTACGTCCCAGAGGATATGCTCGACGTATTAAAAAATTACCCGAGAAATCATTTGGTACCGTCTTTTGAAAACGACTACCCTTTGTCGTCCACGTAACTCCCGTCTCGATAACGGAGCGCGCCTGCGTCATGCATTAAGTAATTATCACGTCATTGTGATTAATTGCTCGCTTTATTAACAGTTCCGCGCGGAGGGATTGCACGCTGCGAGGAAAATGGGAAATTTATCGTTAACATTGATATGCGGATAAATATGCATTTAAGGGATGTTTTGGGCAATTTTTTCAAACTTCGAGAATCTTGGAAATTTTCAAATTTTTCAGATCTTTAGATTTGGGGATTTGTGGCTCGTAATTTTTGTACTTTTGGAACTTAAGTCCTGAATTACAATTTTTATTTCAATATAATATAACAAATAATTTTTCTTTATATAAATTAAAAATGTAGAATACATTTTCCTATTGTTTCCTATTATTTTATATATGTGTAACAATATTGTATATATTGTTTCCTTCTACAAATTTTTTTTCGTATAAAATAAAAATCATGTAACGAATAAACATCGTATTATATAAAATCATAATATGCATTAAAGCACAATTCCATATTAAAACTGCAATTTTTCAATTTGTTCGAATTTATTAAAATAGAATGTTTTATGAAGAGCGACCGTTTACGAATGATCACAGTAGAGCAATTACTTAATAATTTATGGTACTTTTAATTAGACGACAGAGTTATTAAACTACAAACAATTTCATATAAATAACCAATTGTCTGGCAAACAGAAGATACGAGTTGTAGATTCCAGTTGAGTGATCTAATTAAACGATCCTTTCCCTGGCCGAATATGAAGTCAAAATGCAACGATATCGCGTGTATTCGTTTGATCGATCTACCGTAAACTGAATATCAACAAAACGTACGTTTTCATTCGTGTCGTCGTTCTAATTACACCTGCGGTTATTTACAACGAACGGTTTCCGACCGAAATTACGTACAAATTAACCCTGAAATTGATAATGGGTTCACCGAAAATAACTGTTTTAGACTGAAAATACGTAAAACGGAAAAAAATCATAATGACAAACATTTTTGTAGATAAAAATTTTTGTGACAACTTACTCCTCTCAATTTTTATTTTTAAATAAAAATTTAACATTTACTTTTATTAAATAGAAATTGAAACTTTATATGAAAATTAATTCTGCCAGAAATTAGATTTTAGTGTTAAAAATTGAACTGTAAGAACGTTCGGTTCATTACTTTATGAGAATTTCTTATATAAATAAATTTGAATTTTACCGCCAATTTTATTGCCAATTTAGTCTAATATGGCGGAACATAATATAATAATATATTAAATAAAATGCAAGCAGTATCTATTAATCTAAGTGTAGTTACATTTTTAATTGTCTAGTGTTTGAATTTTTTTGAAAATGTTAAACATGTATTTAAATATGGCGCGGCTGTGAATTGTTCTAATTTCTACGCGAACTATTCGGGCGTTTCCGGGTGCAGTGCCGAACGTCACCGAAGTCCCTGTTTATATCGCGTCTTACGACTCTCACGTGTTTCTTAAATAAATTCTTTAACATTTTCAAACCTGTGTTTCTCTATAATCTGAAAACCTGTAACTAGACTAAATTTCAAGAAAAACAATATAAACAGTCATGCAATCATGTGTAATCGCAGTTTCGTGTAATCAATGTATCGGTGTATAAAAAAGCAATGCATTTCATTTCACCTGTCAAACGCAGTTGAAAATCCACTATAATTTGTGAATTAGAGTATTAATAAAAGTTTTAGTAAATTTTGTATTGGAATATATCGGAGAATGAAATAGCCCACAGCTTCTCGAAAATAAAATGATCACGAAAAGAGAAAAATTCGTGCGGCAGTCGATCACTTGAAACAAATTAACCTCAATGGCTGTTATAAATTTCGTCTTGACGGACGATAAAATCGCCTGTACAACCGCGTTCGATTCGGTTAGCGGTCTTTTTTTCTTCTCTTTCTCCCTCTTTTTTTTACCCCCCATTAATAATAGTCACGTTCAGGACAGATCACGTTTACGTGGGTAAAAAATTTCAAATTGAACTGCGGTGCGTCGGTAAAATTTGTGCGAGCTTCACTGTGAAGTGTGCGCCGGTGAATTTATAATTCTCCAACGCATTTACATGCCTTCGACAACGTAAATATAAAACTGCCTTAATAAATCGACAGCCATTAGCATCGAAAGGAAATTAAGCTACGAGTTATCGCAACACGGCGGATCAACTTTATAAGTGTATCTATCACTTTTCGGAGACAAAGGACACTTAATTGTTAAATAAATTGAAACAAGTGAAAGTGACGTGACATTACGTGAAATTGACATTACATTATTAGTAAGAACATTATTAATCCTCAGATAAAATTCTTAATCTAAATTCCAAATGTCTCCACATCCGTTTATTAATTAATTGACGATCGCTGACATTTTGAAAGGCAGCCTTTATTCCGTCAGAAACGAGTCAATAAAGAAGCCATAACACAAAGCGTACGGTAGCGAATAACAATACGCGTCCTTTTTAATTTCATTAAACCAGTAGATAAATACAACCAGTTCATTGGATGGTTCAATTTAATTAAAAGCCGTCTGGTGTATGCAGTTTCCTTCAATTAGAAAAACGTATCCCTTTAAAAAGCGATTCTTTTACAAACGCATCGTTTCAGCTTCGTTACTATTTATCGAACGCTCTGTGCTGGTAATTACACACCTTTTATGACTTATTCGCTTGGCTAATACGTCACGTTTACGCGCGAAATTTTTATTTCACCGATCTCGCAAATAATATTTCGAAACGTTATCCCTCGACGATCCGTGTTATTGCTACTCGATCCGCATTAATTTCCCTGCATCCTTTTTCCACTTTTTTCGCGTCAATTGATTTTACGTCTACGCGTCTGCATTATATTTCCCACGCTTTTTTATCGTAACGTATTGTTTGCTTTAATCCCAGACTGTCAATACTTTTCTTTAATACTGTTCTTTAATAATAACCGTATGCAATAATAAAATAATACGATACTAAAGTAATAAGATTGTTTTAAAAATTTCCTACATGAAAGTAATAATATTTTTAAACTGACAAGCGTGACGTAACCTCAAATTGACGCGTAGGTTTAATAATGAACTAAAGTTATATGAAACGATTTTAATGGGCAAATTAGAGGATACGTAATTTTATAGATTCACATTGAAACATTGAGCTTTCTAGAGATGTTCCATCGCCAAACACAACGACGAGTCAGTTACATAGCCCGGGAGTTCGAAGGTCTGTTTACACGAGTTCGCAAATATAGCCATAGGTATCGGAGTCAACCGAAGCGAAGAATTGATAAATTAGTTATTCCGTCAGTCGCCTGCTGCTGTTTCTACAGGTACGTTTGATCTGAGGTTTCGAATAATCATGCTTATTTATATTGGAAACCCTTCGAACTCCCTAACATCCTACAGGACCCTTTTACACGTTATTCCTCAAAAACATTGTAGCAATTTTAATACTCTTTTGAACACGTCAATATTTTTACCGGTGGATTTCAAATTTTTGAATTCAAGATTATCGATGACGTATTATAGGACATTACGTCATTAAATTACTATATATATTGCTACTAAAGTTAATATTTCTATCAAAACTGTACAAAATTTGAAATATTCACTGACCTCGATTATTTATTTGCAGGATTCGAAGAGTAGCCATAGTTGAAACCGCCATTCATTGATGACTCACTGCGCAATATGAAATTTGAATCGATGACACTAGAATCAGAGATTAATATTACTATTTATATTGCTACTCAAGTTGTCGTTAATATTACTATTAAAACTGTGCAAAATTTGAGATATTTACTGACCTTTATTATTTATTTGCAGGATTCGAAGACTAGCCATCGTCGCAACCGCCGTCCGTTGATCCCTCGCTGCGGAATATGAAATTTGAATCGATGAAACTCGAATCGACGCGGCGGTTCGAGAAAAATGGCGGGCAGTCTTCAAAAATGGCGCGCAACATTTGAAAATGCGGAGCGGCGTAAATTATATTCACTTAGTTGGAAAATGTTTAATAGAAGGTGCAACTGGCCCATTTATCACGGGATAACAATTCCGGAGTACATCCTTTGAATGTAACTCTACCCTTGGGTAAACAAGACTAAGGGTTATGACCATTCTCGTTTGTCTTTGCGTCCGGAATCTTCGCACGAAATCCCTAGCCAGGACCCAATTAACTCCCGAAGAATTCGATCCTATCCCATGGTAATTCCAAGATAGTGCGACTCTAACGGCAGATTAGAAAAGACAATATTTGTCTCGCTGCTTCTGCGTCTAATCGCGTATTGCCTCGCAGATGTGCCTTCGCTTAATATCGGTTACTATTTGTCCTACCGTGGAATTGAAGTCTGCGATTGTGTACATAACACTGGAATACAGAAATTTACATTTCTCAACTGTTCGTTCCTTTTATTAAGTTCATTAAATTAATTAGCAGATTTCACAGTTTAATATAGTCTAAATAATTATGTACTTTAAAGAGATATTAATGATAAAAATTATGAAAGCATTTCATATAATGCTTGTATTCCTGTGTGATGTTAAAGACTGGTCTGAATGTATATAGACAAATATGTAACTTCTTAAAGTTTATAATAGAAGATAACACAATGCAATACAAGATATTGTAGCACAAAAATTATAAGATTACTGTAATGAAATAGCAAGAATTATAATATTAATGCAATACAAAGGTATCATACAGACATTGTCTATTATAATGCAAGGATGATAATGCAAACTTTGTCTATTACAATACAAACCTTGTCTGTTATAATATAACAAGTATAGTACAAACCTTGTTTGTTGTAATATAACTATAGTACAGACTTATCTATTATAATATAACAATTACAGTAAAAACTTGTCTATTGCAATATAACAATTATAGTACATACTTGTCTATTATAATATAACAATTATAGTACAAACTTGTCTATTATAACATAAAAATTATAGTACAAACTTCTCTACTTTAATAAAAAAAGTTATAGCACAAATCTTGCCTATTATATTATAAAAATTTATGTAATCAGAGGTCCAGCTTGAATCTAAAGCTTCTGAAAACAGTAAAAGATAAGAAAAAATGTACTGCCTTTGGTTTTATGACTATGTGTAACATTAAATGTAAGAGAAGTTGAATATTTTTTAGGGTAAGACAAGCTACATTAAATGCGACACGTCCAAGGATGCAGTCTGACCGCAGGTCTATCCGCAGCGACGGCGACAGTTTGAATTGAAGGTTTTTGCGGACGCCGTAACACGTTGGCTCACGCGCTAACGTATTTGCAAGATCCGCTGCGCTGATGGACAGATAATGCGACGTGTGATTGTAGGCCCGCCAATCGCGGCCGATTGTGCCTCTGAAGGCCCGCTAACTATCTCAAACTAGCCCCATTCAAGCCGCCACGACCTCCCTCTATCTGTCTCTATCCACCATCGTGTTTCTCTATCTCGTTCGTTTCAACCCTCGTTTTGCGCCACCACCTCTTCCCTCTCTTCTCTCCTCCTTGCTCTCTCGTTTGCTCCGACTTCGCAACCTTCTCTCACCCTCTCTCGGGCAGCTCCATCGTCGTCGAAACTCGATGTGTATTTTCTTGCAGTACGTTTCTTCGCCGCGTCGTATCCAGCTCTAATTTTCGACCAGCTCTTTCGCCGCACACGTAATCTTCTATTTTATTCGCTTTACCCTTCCTAATGCGATACCTCACTCCATACGGCAGCCTCTTTTCTATCCGCGAACCAATGTTTTGCCTTCCATTTAACGCCCTTTATCTCGCGAGCTCTATTCAACACTCCGTTTTGCTTTCCGAGGCTCTCCGCGATTTCTTTCTTACCGCTATCTGGACTCTAATGTTTCCATCTCCCTTTCGATACTTGTTCAACCTGGTTCTCTTCGTTCTTCATTTTATGAATACGTGCGTCCTGCTTTAGGTGCTTCCCTTGCTAACCCTTACGTTTCACTCCCTTCGCTGCATTTGTCTTTTCGCGATGCAGATACTTTTGGGCAATGTTTTATTATTATTTTTTTTTTTAGTTTCTATCATATTGTTATATTGTAGAAAATGCAACATTTTACATGATGAAAATGCATACTTTTACATGATGAAAACTAGTGAAGCTCAACAGCTACACTGATTAAATCTGATACATAGAGTAAATCCACAAACTGTGTGCAACCAGTTACCAGACTAGGCAACGTGTTCAACAGGTTCAGCAGGCAATTCTCAAAAATCGACGTTGTGTTTGTATCACCTTGAAACGATCGACCCCACTGTATCAAAGAAAAACATTTTCTCGTGACATCGTCAACGTTATGCTAAGTCTTTTAGTCTATGATTGCTTCAGGGTCTCAGGTAAAATGCACTCTAATTAAAAAGTCCCTTATATACATTGAGTCCTATGTATAATTATGAGAATACATTGAAGTTGATCAACATAATCTTAAATCCGCATCCTCTGTTTCTTCATCCATTTTCTACCCCCGTTCCCTTATCCCTCTATTCATTGACACGATCACGCGTGGTTAGATAGGAGCGTCACCGGTATTCGTCCCGATTCGAATTCTCGACCCTATATAACCGACGCACGTTCTACGTGGGAATTTCAAATCTATCAGCGACCCAGACGAATGCAAATCGCGCATGAAGCGCGCTTAATAAAGCGGCGCACGCGGGCCGCAACTCGCAATTTTCTTTCGTACGCTACGTGTCGCACGCTCCTCTTAATGAAACCTTCGCATGCACCGCGCGCAATTCGCGGTTGCGCTTCCATTGAACGCGATACAATCGAACCGCGGATAAAAAAAATGCGTCGGTCTTAGTCGTTAAGCTCCAGAACGTAGGGAGAGATTTCAACCCGTGAAAAGAAATCCGCTTTTAAGGACAGCGAATCCGATGCCATGAAAATTTCCGGAGCGCACTCGTCAAAACGCAGCTCAACCTGCTTTTCAAAAACTTCGATTTTTTTTTAAGTGTAAACAGAATTTTCTGAGGCTGCACATTCGAGTCGAGGATTATCTGCGAACGATACACGGTGCAACGGTTTAGAATTAATTTACTAAAGAATTTGTGCGGCCATTTTTTTACAATGCGAGTATACATTGTAATTTCTTCCGCAATATTTGTTATAAATATTAACTAAGAACATAAAGTTATCTGAGAATTTCAAGGTTGCTATATGAGTTTGGAATTTAAAATTTCATGAAAGCTACAAGAAAAATATTGTTTAAAAATTGTTATTAGTTCTCTGAGTCTCATAGACTACGGTCTTCACTGATTTTGCGTTAGCTTCCTCATCGAACACATTTCACTATCAACAACAATCTTTAAGTTCAATTTTGAAACTAATAAATGTACAAACAAAGGTAGAAGCAATGTTACAAAATATTTGTCCATCAACAAAAGACGTTAGATAATAAATACAAGCAATGATGTGTGCTTCTGATCAGTTGCAAAAATTTGTCACAAAAATGTGGCTCGTCAAGATGTTCCTAATTGGGTCTTTTAGTCTAGGGCGGAAAGAGTGTGACGAATATGGGATTGTAGGATCGGTAAGGCGAACAATATCGGCGACAAGACTGCTTTTGACCGACCGCATTTCGGCCAGGCGAAAATTGAATTTCCAGGAAGCCAAGTGAAGAGGTAAGCGAGGAGAAGCGTACTAGCTATTTGCGTGGCCTTAATAAGGACGTTTGACGGCGTTGGCTTTCCCTTAACAAGCCAGCTAATATCCTGGGGCCTTGACTGTTCGGTGTACTCTGTCTCGTTCTCTGTCGTTCCGCATCCACCGTTCCTTTCTCTCTTCGTTCTTCTATCTTTCTCTGTCGACTCGTTCACCTTCCGCACGACGGACACCGTCGAGAATCACCAAAGCTTGAAAACCGAACAAACTCAGTTAGAGAACTCGGTGTGAGGACCAACCGGACCAGCCGGCTGATAGAAACGCCAGAAACCATCCTTGTCGTCATCTACCTATTCTCTCGTGCCACTTGATGCATTCAGCCTAACCTTGTTTCGTCTTATATGCTCGTTAACCACCTACATTAATTACGCTGAACACAACAGGACGGTGAGTCGTGGACGTTGATGCTCCGTTTTTGTGCTAAATTGCATTTTTTACGGCAGTGAGGAATTAGTGGATACTGTGCTTAAGATCTCAAGTTTTCCAGTTTAAAAATTCACGATTTCTGGAATCTTTCAACCCTCATAGTCTTACAAAAGTTGCAAGTAACAGTTATACTTGATAAAATTTAATAAAAAATATTTATTGCTCTCTATTTGATCTACAAATTGCATAATAAAATACTGAACTGTTCTAATACACTAGTGCATTAAAAATGTCACAATCTTTGTTTATAAATTGAACTACCTGGAATCACTGTCAGTCGGTCCACAACTGAGTGATATAGGACATGAATCGTTGTCTGTCATGGTATATCTACCCTCAAATATTACAGGAGAATAGAAAAGTAAACAATTGTCTATGAGTATCACTGGATATGTACAATCTTGAGAATAAAATTTGAACCGTCGAAACAGCATTTTACCCTAAACAGTGGTTTGTACATAGGCTGCCTACGTTGTTAGACCATTTGGGAATTTTTCACGTCTCTGAAACAAAATCGATAAAATTAGCAATATGAGATATATGCAATTATACTTGCACTTGATATGTATCTACATCGTTAAAATTAATTTTGTATTTTTATAATAAAATACTCACTCGTTTTTCTTTTAAATCAGACAATAACAAGTTTGCTGTTGTCTGTAAAGCGGGTGTTGCAGTTTCTGTGACACCGGTTAGATCTTTCGGTTTCGGTAATAATCTGAAATACACGTGTGTCAGTATTCTTTGTGACTGTTGATGTATAAAGAATTTAAGTGGACTTACGAGTGAATTAAAGGAGAAAGAAGTCTTTTATCTATCGAAGCAGGATCTGTGGGTCCAGTCCACCAGCTGATGAAGCTACCCACAACCATTACAATTAACGTGCCCAAACCGGTGAACCAGTGGTAAGATAATCGATAAAGAGGAAACACGTCGTCTTCGCTGAAAGAAAATTTAAATATTCGGTGCTTATATGGACCTTCTAATCTTTTAAGATTAGGTCACCGTAAAAGTTTACTTACTTAGGATGCTCAAACTGTTTCTGGAAACTTTCGGATATGTTTCCTGGACAGTGAGAGATGGGCACCGGAAGTTTCTTAGCGACCAGAAGCCCAGCTCCGATCGACCAATTTGCACCTAAGCTCGCCCATCCGGCAATTACGAAGCCTACAATAGCCCCCATAAACGCACCCTAATCAAAAACAGAATCTAGAATCAGTAAATGAGTTGAACCACTTGCATGTTCTCTTTCGTTACCTTTGAGTTTGTCCACGGGACAAGTATACCTAACGTAAACACTCCGAAAGAGGTACCTGCAGCAATTGCAGCTAGACTTCCAGTTATCTGTAACGTAGAAAGGGATAAGAATATGTTGAATAGTTTGAATAATAAGATTGATAAAACTTACGACTAAAACTCCTCCTAATTTCTCGACCAAGATCATCAAGCCCATAGCTATCAGACCGAGCAGGACAACCAGTGACTTGACAAAAATGGTGGAACATCGATTGGACAGTTGCATGCCGAACAAACCTTTGACGAAATCTTCGAGAACCACTACGGATGTTGAATTGAATCCCACTGACAGGGTGCTGAAATATGAACAAAGTTATTTAGTTATAAATTTGACACTGATTCAATTGTCACAAAGGGTGTGTTCCTACAGGTAGACTTGATACGATATAAAAATTATCGAATTTAAACAAATGAAGCTTAAATCGCTGAAGAAAAAGAGTGAAGTGTTTACCTGAGGGCTGCTCCAAAAATTCCTGCAACAAAGAGCCCTGGCACCCCATGCAACTGGCCCGCTATTTCCATGACATAAGCGGGTAACAATTGATCGTCTGCAGTGATCAGACCAGAAGCTCTGGGGTCACATTTCGGCGGAGACCACCATGCTATGAGAACCAGGCCACACCAGCAGCACAGGGAAATGAACAACATAATACTGATAGTAAATATCGCCAGCGACCTGAAATTATATTGAACTATTGATGCAATGAAATGTTCCTAATTAACCGTCTGTCCAATCTAATTAAATACCGTGCAGATATAATTAAGTAAATAAATTTCTTTAAACGAAAGTCAATTTACCATATCATACTCTTGTCGATTTCACATGAGACCATATTTTATTCTAAATTATTCATGCAGTAATTGATATCAAATTTGTGAAAGATAAAACTTAGTTTGCCCAACGACAAACCTGACGATAAGAAGTTGTACTCACTTACACTTTGGACGTTTTGAGATCTTTCAGTGCCCTGTATCGTTGCACCATGGTTTGATTCACGGCGATATAAGCAGTGCTGTATAGCCACGATCCAATCAACACTGTCCACACCGTGTGTCTCGTGTATGGAGATGGATCGAAGCTATGTGACAAATAATTTCAATGATCAAATACCAAGATTACTTCTCGTTAATAGTACATGTTAAGATTCTTACTTTAAGAATTCAATTCTGTTAACATCTTGAGCTCTTTTCCATATTTCTGTAGCACCTATCTGATAGGTGCCTAACACGCTAACTGTTAACACGCCCGCAACCATTACTCCAACCTGAAGAGCGTCTGTCCACACCACTGCTCTGATGCCACCCTAAAATTAGTAGTCTTTTGTTACTTTAATTGTAACTATTGCTTAACATCCAGGTTTTAAAGTTTAACAAGAAGAAACAAGTCAGGGTACGAAGCTTTCAGCATCCTTGAAAAGGAAACTCTGTCAGGATCGTTAGGTCGGCACGAGTTACGATAATAAACAAATTTCCAAAGAGTCATTGGACCGCGATAAATTTTCATTAATTCGCGGGCTACAACAAATTGCTTGGATAATTACAGGCGCGCGCGGGTATTAATCACTTCGACGCTGGCTTTGTGATCCGCTACTACGGCAACAAGCACTCGACGTGCTTCACGCCATTGTTTCCGGCGGGCCATTGTCGAGCTTTCAGTTTCCGTCCATAAACATTTCCAGTAGCCAGGCCCGCGTGAGAGATTCTTCGCGGCATTGTCCACCGAAAATTGTTTCCTACTAGCTACCAGCGTGCTCCTGGCTCGAGGAACTTCAGCTATCCCCTTCGAGAATTCGCTGAACGACCGTCCTTGGAAAATTAGCCGACGTATACCTAACTGCCGCGAGCCAACCAACTTAACCCTCTCTCTACGCTTTGCTTATATTTCACCGCTTCGTACCTCTTGTTGACTTCTTCGGCCTCGACGAATCTGCCTCGTCACCATCTACGCGAATAATTACGCTACACCGATGAACATCGTTTTCTATAGAAAATCCCCATACAATAGAAGAGGACATTGTCGCTTGTGTATAAATCATTCGAGACAATTTTATTGTTTGAATAGGTGATTACTCTTGAACATTAAGGTCGGCCATTTTCTTAAGGGATGTGAGATTGACAGTGTGTTAAGAATTCAGAAGAGTTACAAATCTTGGTAGATTGACAGCAGTGTAATACAAAAATTATTTAAGTCATGATAAGAAAACTTCTACATGATTTAAAACAATATGTAATATCAATTACATTTACAATTATATTACAATTAATTTTAAATAATTTTTCTATTATTGAGATGAATTTTCACATCTCAAATAAATAACATCTGATTATTAAAATAAGCTTAACGCAGTAAATATATAAAATTCAGGATTAAATATTAAAATAGAATTTCGCATGACTTCTTCTGCACAGTATATTGGAATAGGCTATCAAAGATGTTTATCGTAAGCGATTGATCGATTTCACGCATATCGAATAGGACGTTCGAGGCATAAACTTACCAAAACGGTGTAAAATACGCACACGCAGCATACAATGATCCCGATCAAATGCACATCGATGCCACTCACTGTAATTAATCACAGAGATTTTAGTAGTGCCCGGTTAATGTTCCGCTATGAATAATATGGCCATGTATACCTTGATTTAACGCTAACGCCGGAACGTAGACCACGATCGATTGGTAAAGCACCTAAAATTGGTTCATTACGACATTATTAATGAAACATCGAATCGATCATTGCACGCGACTACTCTCAAAGAGAACGTTCAAATTGAATGTTCGTGAAAATAATTACACTCCGGTCATTAATTATTCGAAATCTGTATGAAAAATCAGTAAAGCAAAGACGATTAAGAAACGTTCAACAGCTTTTTTTTCTCCCTTTTTCGCTCCTTTTTTCTCGTTGTCGAAGCGGCGATAAGTCGAGCAGATTAGGTAACGTGAGGTAGCGTGACACGGCTACGTTGCAAGTAATTTTTCTTTGAATTACGGTCGATGATTAATCGCTTTTTCCAAAGTTTAGAACGCGTATCACGTGGCAAGCTTTACGTTGCTGGAAATCTAGATAAACCTTAAGACATGCTCGAAGTTCGTCGACGCTATTTTCTGCTTACCACGTCAATAACGAAGATCAACGATATGAGAGTTCTTACGCCACGATTGAATCTTATTTCCAAGTACTGAAACAAAATTATCATGTGTAACTCGAATTTATGCTATATCGTGACTACTTACCTCGTAAACGGAATTCAATCCTAGGGAAACGAAAACTGGAGCGTACACGGTGGCTACTACCAATCCGGAAAAGAATATGGAGATGATCGTGATCCAGTACTGGGTTCCGAAGTTGTAGATTTCGGCTGGTGTGCCGAGGATCGTTACTCCGGATATAAAACTGAAAAGAAATTTATAATGCAATTACACTTTACGTGCTTTTGATTTCTTACTATTATTAGTCATATAGGGTTTAACAGGGGATACTCTTTTGTTAACCTTGAGATTTTTCTTCACTGAGGTTTTGAGAGTTTTCTGGCTGAGACCTAAGAATTTTTAGGATTGGTACTTGAAGAGAATTGGGAGTGATATAAGTAATTACAGAGTTGGGTATCTAGAGACTTGGGGAGCTAGAGATGTGGACGTTGAGGATTTGTGGATCTAGCGACTTGAGGGCCTAAGAATTTGGAAACTTTGAGACTCAAAAATTTAGACATTTGAAGAACTAGAAATAAGGGGTTTGAGGAGGGAAATTTTACAATTTGTATATTTAGAAATCCGACAACTTTAGAAATGTAAAAACAATAGAGTATCCTTCAGTATAAAGCAATACTCCTCCGAGTGAACATTGAAGACATTGAATAAGAACCATTGTAACATGGAACGCGTTTTAATTCGTGAACAATTAAAAATACCTCGCAACGAGGGAGGCGGAGACTGGAAAGAGGCCCATACTCTTTCCTCCTAGAAGATAATCTTCCGTGCTCGACTTCTGCGCTCTCCTGTAATGCCATAATCCTGCGGCGGCAGATACGGCGAGCATCAGCGCGAACACCAGCCAATCTGCCCAATGAAAGTATCCTCTCTCCGCTGTTTCCAACATTCTAGCCCCGGCAAGCTGGAAGCGAGCGAAAACCTGATTTATAAAGCCAGATTTGCTTGATAACACCGATAATAGAGGAGTAATGGAAGTCAAGTAACACGGATGAAAGCTTAATGGCTCTCGCGATGATACGCATAATGGATCTTCAACGAGGATTTACTTTTCACCGTTGCTATTCAACCCTGGCGCGAGGCTACGGAAGAATTCGTTTTCTGATATTAAATGAGCCCGGTCTATCCCCTGCACATGGAAAAATCCTCAAATTTACTTTGCTGGAACACCGAATTAATATCGCATATTTTTCTCCAGTTCCAAACAGATTATTATACTTTCAAACTTTCTAATCTTACGCTACTTGCATTTTATTAATAGATAAAGATGTGTTGTACTTTTTTTAA
Source organism: Megachile rotundata (assembly GCF_050947335.1). Classification (NCBI taxonomy): domain Eukaryota; kingdom Metazoa; phylum Arthropoda; class Insecta; order Hymenoptera; family Megachilidae; genus Megachile; species Megachile rotundata. Next base: position 19,651,055 of record NC_134983.1, read on the forward strand.
AAATCATTTTAACAATAATAAGGTGAAAACAGTTCTGGTAACTGCATTTATTTTTTTTCTTATAGAACATTTGAAAACTTAAAAATTTTTCTATCTGTCAATTTCTTGTCAAAATCTAAGAATTTGAAAATTTAAGACCTTAGGATTTAGTCTGATTAGTTAAAAACTTAATTTTTTGGCAATTTCGAAATTTAAATCCAGCAAAAATTTACAAATCAGAGAATATGAATCATAGCGGAGTGAGCAATGTTAACAGGAATAAAAACCTACACGGAATGATTAAATTTGAATAATTTGTAGCGAATTCGCGATGCAGCAAGTATTTTTCACCGCGTGTATTGGTACTAGACTGATTACATACATGTTCGTAATTGGTACTTGACACACGACCTTAGCGGGAGCCGCAGCTGTGTTTCAATAAAGCTCGTTAGCTTGATAAGCGTTGCATTTCTGAGTATAACGCCTCGTACACTGTTCCTTTTTAATAGTTTCTCGTGTATTTCAGTAAATTGTGAGATACCAGTTAAACAATCTCCAAACTGCTAATATATTTTTCCATTACATCACTAAGATTTCAAATTTTTAATATTAACCTTTGTAATTTTAATTTCGAATGTGTCCATCTAAAATATTCAAAGTATTCTAATAATCTTATAACGTGTTCAAAAAGTTCTGAAAATAGTCTGAATTTTGAATATTTAATTATGTATTTATTTGAATTAATTTTCGTAGTCCCATACTAGACGTTTGAATTTGGCGCGGTTTCCCTTGAGAGAGCATCCGTGACGTAGAGGACGCTAGCGTGCAGAAATCGATGAGAAAGCAGAGTCCTGATTATACACCGGGTAATACGAACGGTCACGGGTCAGTAAACTATTTCTTTGAAGCAAAATGAAGTGAAAGAATCAAAAGGATTTAATGAAAGGCTGTTTTAAGAATGCGGAAAACGATTACCCACACGAGAAGTTCACATAAACACGATACGTCAGCGCCGTAAGTTTTTTGTGGCTTTTTTACCTCGAAAACGACTCTAATTGCTTTTTAATGTTTCTTTGTTCTACGACAGTAACACGATTTCTCTCTTCGCCACTTTAACTGTTTTTGAAAACAAAATACCGAATTAAAAAGAAATTTGCTATAATATATTATTCTTAGCTATTGTTTCTTGCATACAATGCAGATTCAATAGCTGTCAAACTTATTTACTTTAAAGGTAATTGAATTACCGACCGGAAGTAACAGTTGTCGAACGAAACATCGATTGCTGATAAATAGAACTGTTCGGTTTCGTAAAGATTCCTCTATTACTGATAAATAAATGAATACTTTTTATTCTTAATATTTCAAATTTGAAAGTTCAGAAATTTTTCCATTACGATTTGAAAAATTTTTATTTTCGAAATAACTACCCATGAGTGCCCGCCATTTGCACATCACTGCTCTATATTTAGAAACGATGTACTGACCGTTTCTCATACCGCTGTTCATCTAAATCTCTGTTCTTCGTGCACGTTCACCAGGTGAAAATCACCGTCACACTTCTTCGATTGCTGGGATAATCGATTTTGATTCCGACGCGATCAACTAGACTCTGAACAACGGTCGATAAGGATCTCAGCAAACTTTAAACAGGTATCTTCGTTCTATTATTAAGTAGATTTCTTTCCTTTTATTACTGCTTCTACGACGACTCTTATTTTCTCCCTCCCAACTAGCATCTATAAATTCTTTTCTCAATGCAATTTACTGCTCTAGTCCAATCGATTTTACTTCACGCCTTGTTCTCCAGAAAATGTGCTACTTTCTTTCATGCTATGGTGTTTTTATGTGTGCGTGTATTTGTTTATGTATTGACCATTTTCTCCTCGAATTATCGATATTAGAAACAAATTATTTCGATGTATTAATAGGTACAAAATAATATCGCTAAGTATAATTTAAAACCGAGTACGATTTTAATAATCACCATAAATTGGCGAACATAAAAATTCCGTGTGACAATAAAAAATATTTGAGGCAACATATAGATATGCACTTAATATTTTAAGCGAGAGAAATCAAAATGTACACCAGTAATATTTAAACATAAGAATATAATTGAAATAATTACATTAAACAAGATGCGATGCACAACACAAACAGCTTTGCGGCGAGATTTACAAAATACAAGCCAATTTATTTTTTAACTTTTCAAACTAGCATTTATGATCACATATAACAGTTTAATAAAAACAGTTCATTAAAATTGTCGTTGGTCCTTTATGCGCGCACAGTTCGCATCGCGAGAACAAAATATTGAAGATGTCGGTGCACGAGTTCGCATCACGAAATAAAAAACATCGATCAAGCAATCGAACGTGTTCCTTCGACGCGAAAGATGACACCGCGACTAGCGATTGTGAAAATACGTCGAAGAATGCGTGCGAAATACATCGAAACGCACGTTCCAATCGGTGAATCTAAATTTTTTGCACGATCGGAATATTTTTAAAAAGAACGAAAGAACACGGGCGAATAAATATAGCCGAAGGAAGAGAACGTCACGATCGAGTGTCGGTCGTGACCAACGACTAACTGTCGAGAGTCGAGACAGAAGCAACCGGTTTACTCGATCTGGGTCTAATTCATCCAACACAAATCCAACAACAAAGAAAATTCAAAATTATACTCGTTCGAAGGACCCGCCGTTTCCGTCGAAGGAATATTTTTATGTTTAAACAATCGTCACGAACACTGTGCACGCTTTGGTGTTCTTTTAACCGTTAACGAAGTGATGTTAGGTAAGCAACCAATTGGCACGTATAAACTACTTTAATCCCGATTAAAAACAATAACCTTATAAACGCCTTATTCGTAACCGACCAGTATTTCCTTATCAGATTAAATACGCATGGTGTTTATGTAGAGTAATACGTTTAACCGATTTCAATGATCTTGACGTGTGTTATAAAGTCCTGAATAATTCAATGCCAATCCTGAATAATTTTATAGTCACATACGCGTAATCGGTAGCGTCATTAGTATAATAACCTGCACATAAAATTTGTTGGCAATATAACACGTGTAAACACGGTTGTTCGGACATTTTATCAAGGTCATTAAAATAAACAAAGTTCTGAATAATGCATGTATGGTGATTCTGTTTTGTACGAAAAAACACGATCCATGCATATTCACACTTGATTGATTAACGTATTTTTATGATATATATTTTTGTATAGTAAGGGAATGTGTTAATAAAACGTCGAATGTAATATTTACAACAAATTATTTTATCATAATGATTATAGATAATTACAAAGACTCGTAAGACAACAATATATAATCAGCTTTCAGAATTTTGATCGAAAAAAATAATGCGGTAAAAATTTGTATTATCGGATACAATATTATTATACTTTGATCGTTATTGTTCACAACGTAAGTTTGATTTGTAAATGACCGCAATATTAATATATACCTATCGCATGTACATTGTGTTATTCACCGTTCAAATAGGAACGAAAATGTATTATTGTAATCATAGTAACAATTTACGGAGGAATACATTTCAAACGACGTGTATTTATTCCAGTTACATGTTCTTTACTGAAATGTAATTTCATTGGAATGTTAATGTAAAGACTTTAAAATAGTTTATATTCTTAAGAAAAACGTATAATCATCTCGGTTTCGTGAAACGAAAGTAAATTATACATTACATGCCATAAATTTGTAATTTTAGAAATTTAATTACAAAGTGTGCAACTTTCATAATTATGCATTCTTATAACAACATGACAGTGAAGCACGGTAAAAATTTGGTGTTATTAAAAGTGTAAATTTTATTCATAATTATGATCACATCAGTGTGATAACCGTATGAAAATTCACAAATGCCACAATTACTTCTGCTGTAACTGTGACAGTAATGTATTTATTTTATCATAGTTAAAAATTGATCTAACTAAGTATACAATAAAAAACCAGATTGGCAGAATCTTTTGTTTTTCATTAATTGTTAATCTTGATTTGATTTTACTATACATATGCTTTTTACTTGTTACTATTATATTATTCACTAGTAGAAATGAAAATAAAAAATTTAAGTATAACTAAATTTATATTTCTGTGATTAAACGTGCACAAACATGTGCATTTGCTGAGATTTGTGTGACCATTGGCTGAAACGTAATATCAAACACATCAAATGTAATGCTTACTAGCTAACAGAGTTTATATTAATGAAAAATAACTTTTAAATGTAGTGAACAATTCTGTGTTCAACCTACTGGTATGAATTTGAAAGTTGTACTAGTAATAATGTCTTCCTGGAATATAATATTTCAATTCAATGTTTTCATACTCTTACATTACAAGAGCTCATTGTATCAGATTTTCAAGGTACGTTTTTTACTTACACTGGTTTTAAACAATGATACATAATAATTATAGTATTATGTAATTGTTACTTATATATCATCTGTACATTCTCACAGTGTATGTTCTTATTATTTCACTTTATACTTTAATACTGTAGGAAAAGGGCACGGTTCTGAGTGGGACAAATTGTGGAAAAACGGCAAACGTGTCAAAATCCTGTCACAATACGTGTCAAAGCAATAATTGTTTTCAAGGAAATAGTGAGAAAAGAAAAAGGGGGTATTCAGCCGTTGGCATGAAAACTGAATCTCTTGCGATTTGTTGTTAAGACTGAATCTCCGGTAGTATTGTATTCGTGTATATTTCATCTTCTTTTACTTATATTCCTAAATCTTAGATTGTAATTCTAATTTGCTATCTTAATAGTCATAAATAAATCCATATTCAGTTGCCATTCGGACTTTGCATTTAGTAACCCTACAATACTTACACTGATTAATATACACATACTATGTACTCGTATGTATACATGTATATATCCAATTTTATCTTCAATTTCTTCGTTCCACAAAGAATTATTTACAACTTTTGGGTTGGATAACAAATGTACCATTAATGGAAACAAATAATGAAATGAATGTCTTTAAGTATCCCCCCGATGATACATTGGTCAGTCTTTTAAAAACCATTATATTTCATACAAGTATTATAATCTATTCTTTGTGATACGAGAAAACAAACGTATATGTTGAATGTTTCATACATTTCTAAATTCGAAGATGGAATATGGGAACAGCATAATAATCACAGTTTTTGATGTCTTCCTTCTCCAAAAAGCCATAAGCAGACTCTGTCAACTGCAAACGCTAGGAAAAAGTCTGCTACTAGTATTTGAACTAAAAGTTGACGGAACTGCAAAAAGAAAATGTATGTTATATGAAAAGTTTTCGGGTGATGAAAGGTCTTGATAGTGTTTATATCTGCTCACATCGCTTGGGAAATCCACGATTTCAAATTGTTTTGCTAGTTCAGGTAAAACACCACAAGCTAATCCCAATATAACAGCAGTACTGCCAATAAGGCTGTATAATAAAGACTTATTTTGTAGTAAACTTTCCATATAAGGGTGACCCTATAAAATTTCAACAAATTAAAACAGATATAACTTTAGTTAATACGACCATAAAGTTAAATAGATATATTTACCCGATAATTAATTGCAAATGTGAAAATCTGGAGTGCCATAGCAATAATGTAAACTGTACTGTTTAACAAGTTTGCCTCGAATGGTTTACCTTCTTCACCAAAATCCGAATTTGACGTCATGTTCATGTTGGATGAATTACTTGGTGTTGACAAATCGTTCCTTAGCAAATCGAATAAAAATTAGTTTATAAAAATTTTAACAACACGTTGATACGGAAATTTGGATATTTAGAAATACCATAGCATTACCATGAAATTTTGTTACTTACTCTGCTGATAATACAGTAGCCTCTTTTACTAAATATACGAGAGAGAAAAAGTGCACGGCAAACTGAAGTAGTACAGTAGCTATGGTATACAAATTGAATATATTTGGAAGTGGTCTCTGTTTAGACAATGTTTTCAAAGGTTTCGATCTTGATATAAACAAAAAGCAAGTTGCCAAAAGAACACCTTGCAATGTCGCTTGAGCATCACTGAATTTGATTCCGTCTGAATAGAGAACAGACTGACTGTATGCGAGTGCTAAAGCGTTAAGTGCCAAAATTTTAAACATCTGTAACGTTGTGACTAAAGTGCAACGTCCTTGCTTGATAACATGACATACTGCAACAAAGCATAGATTAGAATGTTAAGCTAACAAAATTTTAACTTTTATGCCATGAAACTTACTGCACTGAATTGATGACATTTTACTGGTAAAAGGCGCAGCAATTGAGGCATCTCCTAGTTTAACTATGACTGACTCTCCTTCAAGTTCTTTCAATACTTTCTGTAGCCTTATTCTGGTGTTAGCGGATCCTCTTGTATTCATTCTTGAACCATTAACCATCGAATTTAAGAGCATGTTTTCATTTTTTGTATTATCTTGTTTGTCCGAAGTCGCTCTTTCAGGTGGACTAGAAAGGATTGCAACACCTAAAGAAATTCAATACGTGTGTGTGATTCGTTTCATGTAATACGATATTTATGAATTTCCTTGATCAACTAACCCACTTGAGCATGCTTTAAAGCACCTACATCATTAGTACCATCTCCACACATCAAAGTTGTATATCCTAAATTTTGTAATGAAACAATTATAAATTCTTTTTGTTTTGGTTCACATCTTGCAAAAATTACGATGTGCGGTAATAATTTGCGAAGAAGCTTGTGTTCATTTTCTTTCAAATATGTTAAACCCTAAAAGATGTATGTTACAAAAATAATAGTAATTAAAAAAATAATTATCACCAAGATAATATTGCACAATATTGCTTTACCTCTCCTGTTAAACAAAGAGCATATTTTCGCCAAATTTCATTACCCCGAGAAGTAACATCTGTATCGCTTAAAGGCAAGTGTATCTTCTTATCTACACTTTCCCACGCCCATTCTTGATCGTAAGAAGTTAATATAAGCGTAACTGGTTTCTTTGTAAAATGTAATTCACGACTGACATGACAGGCGGTTAGGGGATTGTCACCGGTGATCATAACAACCTGTAAGAATAATATGCAATTATTATAATTTAAACACATGGTTAGAAATAAACCTAATTTTCTTAATAATTACTGAATGCGAAGCGTTCACGATTTCCTTGATAACCGCCCTAGAATCAGGTTTAAGCGGACAACTTATTATTACAAATCCAGCAAAAGTCAGATTTCTTTCTAAACGCTCCCGGGTTAATTCTCTTAGGTCTTGAGATGATAGAGGTCCAGAAAGTTTTCGATATCCTAAAGCTAGTACTCTGGCTCCGCGTCGAGAAAGCGATAGGTAAGTAGAATCGTAATTCTCTGGTATATTTGATAACTGGAAACAGAGAATAAAGATATCAACATATTACGCGACAATTAAAAAAATATATTTATAACTTGTCACTTACCATATCTTTAAGGATTTCAGGAGCACCTTTTACAGTAGTCATATAATTGATTTCCGATGAACCTGGCATCGTGTAACTAGCTACAACTGACATTCGTTTTAACGCAGAGGAAAAGTGGTGACGCTGTACTATTTTTAAAACAGGGGATTGTCCTTTTCTAGGTATCATAGAGTCATCTGGTATAAAATTAAATTAGATTACCACTTCATAAATTACAACTTTTTAGTAAAAGGTGGTCATACTTTTTGTAAGGCTCCAATTAACAGCTTTCAACGTGGCCTTTTCAAGAGGATCGCCAACAATTTCATCGTCTACTTGTACGAGAGAATGGCACGTTGCAAGTACTTGAATACTTTCTAAAGGAGCATCAGAAAGTTGAACAACATCTGCTTTTCCTCTTGAACAGTAACAAGTAGTTTAATATACATACATTTAGGTTTTGTATGCGACTAGAAATAAGCATATGATACTCACTCAATTCCAGCTAAACCCTCGACAATCAAGTTATCGCTGGTTAAAGTACCAGTTTTATCGAAGCAACAGATTTCAACTTTCCCAGCAAATGGTATTCGGAAAGGTTCGGTACAAAATACACCTATAACAAAGACATATGTATTATTATTCATATTACCGACGAGTCTGTAAATGATTAAAGCTTTAATGTATTATAAGTACCTAATTTTGATAGAGCTAACAAGGATGTATTAACAGCCAATGATAACTCAATTGGCAGTTCTGGGGGAATAACTGATGTTAGAATAAGTGTACATTCTAAGAATAATTTATATCTATTTCTAGTAGGATCTGCACTTCCTATAATGAAATTAATAATTAATTAATAATTTACATATGCAATTTCAAATGTTAATATTAATAGATAGTATACCTTTAATCCATACATATGTTGCTGCTGCAATTGCAAATACTAGTAAAAATAGGATAAAGCCAAATGTTTCCAAATTGTTAGCTGTAACACGTTTAACTCCAAAGAGTATTGTCCTCAAGAGTTTACCTTGGGATGTTGAAAATCCAGTACGTAAAACATAGGCTACACAGCCATTGTCAGTAGCTAAAATTTTAGATGAGGACAAATATAGATATTTATGGTAATGCTAACAACAAATTATTATGTAATGATCAGTTAAGTACCCTTGAGGCCAGGTACATTTTTACTAGGCGGACTATGTTGCACAACTTTTGTGCCCCCAAAAAGTACATGCAGTTTATCATTTCCTTCTATATCCAGTTCTCTGCTTCCATCAATATCTTCTATAGGCTCTTTCATTTGTGGAACTGATTCTCCTATTTGTTTACAATAAAATTATGTAAGGGCAATAGAATCAGATATTAAATACTTTTATTTTTAATTTACCTGTTAGCATACTCTCATCAACCACACATGGTCCTCTTAAAAGTAACATATCACATGGCACCAAATTATCATTTTGAGATCTTGTTATCGAGACTATGTCACCAGGAAGTAACTGATCAGTAAACATAGAACGCCATCGCCTATTCCTGTAGACCTTTGATGAAAACAATTTTATTAGAAACATTTCTAGTAAACAGTATTTATCTATAATGTTTACTAACCATTATCATGTATGGCTTATTTCCCATTTTTCTGATCTCAGCCATATTTCGAAGTTGCTGCTGTACCAATGTACATTCAAACATGATAAGCATAATAAGAGTAAAGATACTATAATACCAATACTCGTCTAAACACCATAATGCTACACAAAACACTTGGAAAACAAAGAACGGCGCAATTGCCCTTTCTTTGAATAATTCCTTAAATTCGGGTACAACCATATCCAACCTAAAGTAACACAACCATGTATAGTGAAAGTGAATAAAACTTGCAAGAATAGTTGTTATTTTTATGTTATGATAAAACAATGTGCATACTTATTCTTGCCATATTTTTCCTCTGCTATCGTAATATCTTTCTCATCCAAGTATCCTTTCCATTCGCAATAATGCTTAACAGAGTAGTTAATTGGATACTGAAGGCCTTCGAAATATTTTTTATGTGGATTCCAAATATACTTTGTTTTTTGAAATATAAACCATGGCTCTTGTTCGTTGGAATGGTGTAACTTAACAAGTTCTGAACTTCCATTGTTAGGTGTAGGAATTACTTTCGCTATTTTTGCTTTATAAGGACTTTTTTCCTAAAATGATATTTAATAGTAATGCAACATATTGTGGTAGAACCAAAATTTGTTTCATGTTTTAGAGAGGAAATTTTAAAAACAATGTAATAACAGGAAGAAACCATTGATTAATTTGTTATTTCGTTAATTTCTAATTAGTACTGTTCTTGAATTCATCGATTCAATTTAAACCCTCCCGCCAATCAATCATGCGACTCAAACAAGCAGAAGGCCGGTTCGAATGGCTGCCACGTTTACCGAGCATATTGAACAAAATAACACACATGTGCAAATTATTTAATCAGTGTAATTACAATTGCGATAAACGATCGTCAACTCACCGAGCTACAATTGAGAAAAGTGTGTATATGCACCGACCATTGGCAACACAAACATATAAAAATTTGCAACACACCAATAGCCGCGATACCCACTAGGCCCGCTTCATAGTACTCGTCAATTCCGTAAATAAAAATCCAACTGTAAATCCACGCAGTGTGTAATATCACAGAAGGTAAAATGTATCCCGTGAACAACAGTTTCCGAGGATTGTGAAGGGTGACAGTCTGTACCAGTTCGTCTACCCGCGACGAAGCAGTAGTCGCCATGGCTATGATTACGCTATACCGTAACAGGGGCGTATGGAGCTTAATATTAAATGGTTCCGGTTTCTCTCACATGAAATTTGATCACACAAACACCAAGCACGCACTACGAAATAGAAACGTAACAATTCACGCACGTGAAAGGTGCTTGAAATATGTTTACGTCCTTCGCACCTTTCCCTCGTGCTGTATATGTATACTAATTTACAGTAATGAGGTAAAAATGAATTTTCTGTAGAACCCTGTCACGCCATCTTATAACCGTACCTAAAACTAACAGTTTCTTATCATGATAAAGATAAATTATGATGTAACGGTAAATGGCTGTACTATTTGGAGTTTGTTTGGTCAACTTTTACATTTGCAAACTTTCAAATTTAGAATTTTAAATATGAGGATTTGAGACTTTGAAAATTTGGTAATGTGGTAAATGGAGAACTTGGGTATTTAGAGATTGATTCTTCGCAATATAGATAGATGGCGCAATTATATACTTTAAGCTTTAGTGCACCGCCTTATTGAAATTGTTGATGTGTTAGAGCATTTGACTATAAAAGTGGGGCAGATCCATTTTCTTCATGACAATAAATTGACTGTGAATTAAAATTCCCAATAAAAGATAAAATGATGTGTAATAAAAGTGCTTTTTAAAATACTTAAATTGCTCTACTTTAACGATAAATAACTTATCAACTTATTAAAAGTATTTTTACAAGTTAATAATGATAAAGGGTTACAAAATATAGGTACATATATAAATTATGAAAGCGTGACTAAAAACATTTTTATTCAAAATAGCTTGTTACAAGTTAACAACAATAATAAAATATACATATTGTTCTGCAATAAGCAATTCTTGAAGATGTACAAGTACTGATTACAAATTTCAAAAATTGTTTCACTCTATCAACCCCAATATTTAAGAAATGTAATCTTGAGGAATAAACTAGATTTAAAAAATTGTGTTGACTTCTTCAAGACAAAACTTGTATAAAACAGTGATAAAGAGGAACGGTTTCTGGATAATCAATGAAAGAGTTTTTTACAGTGTACTCGATATGAAAAATATTGTTACTGTTGATTGGATACTAATTTCTAGGACTACAATATTATGTTAAAAATCAAATTATCATCGGAATCATTATGATTCAGTTGGATTGAAGTTTCTGCTAGTACAGTTTCATTGATCTCATTCTGGTAATTCAACTCGCGATCTTGTCAACGTGTAAGGTCGGGTCGAATAGCCGCGCACCACGCATCACGCACCACGGACACCAGTGAAAGTAATATATTCCTATATTCATTGGCGTAACTAGGGACACATTTTCAAATTTTCAAGCTTGCAAATTTCAAACTTTTACAACTTCAATTTTCAAGCTTCTAAATTCTTAACTTTTCAAGTTCCAAATTTTCAAACTTATTTCAAATTTACTTTCACAGTTCCGCATCTTAAATTCTCACATTTCGATATTTCCACTTTCACATATTCACACCTTTACAAATTTCAATAGTTCCACATTCACACATTGACAAATTTCTACGCTCTAAAATTTTAACATTTCCACATTCTCTGATTTAAAAAATTTTGAACTTCCAGCTTTTCAGCTTTGTAATTTATAAATTTTGAAAAACCACTTATGTCTGGTCTGTGGAGTAAACACTGTTAAAAAAGTAAGAAACTCGAAACGCGTCCAAAAGCCCTTAGCCTAAATAAGTACGCCACCTGTTCAAGAAGAGGGGATATTCAAAATTTGCCTAGGCACAGATCTAGATCGTACGCCAATGGCAGTACCCCACCAAACGATGTTAGATCGGAACTCGTGCACGCGTGCACTAGGAAGGGGTACGCTCGAACGTCGGTATCGGTACACCGAATTATCCACGTTGCTAGGTAAGATCGTCGCGCGTAAAATCGCACCGGACAAACCCTGACGTAGTCTGGACCGAACCGTGCGGAATACATATATACCAGCGACAGTGTCGGTGACTAAAGTATCGACGGTCGCACTCGTTCTTTTCACTTCGTCCGTGTCGTTGCACAGTGGTGTTCGTAATCCTTTGAACGTGAACTGGACCGCGATCGTTTTCAAACATCGAATCTTTTTGTCTGTGAAAAAGTCGGAACATAGATCGGACATTCGCGTGCGTTTCCGTGAAACGCCGTTTAATTCGGTTAAGCGCGGTCCATTGTTGGAAGATCGGTCTCTGTGAGAGATAAACTTATGCTGTTTTCACGGCCAACGATACCCGTCAACGCGTACATCACGAATGACTAGATGATTGCACGCCAGTGTTTCCGCGATCCGTCCAGTTTGCGAAACGCATCTTCCCGCGCGGGTAACCGGCACGTGCTCTCACGGGCGGATAACCGTTTATCGCGTTACGGTAATCTTACTTCCGCAATTAACAATTATGTAATTTAGTTGCGTTTCCGTGGAGACATCTATCGTTGCGAAAACTGTGCCTGTCGCGTTCCGCCTGCAACGGATAACAATAAATTAGTGGTGATACGTTTATTTGATTGTGGTGAAGTGTTTTCGTAAGAACTATGCTTGGACTAAAAATGCGGCCATTTTTAAGTGTGTTGATACTCGTAAGTAAAAATGTACATTGTTATTAAAAATATGCAATAACGGATTATTAGAGAATATTACGGAAAATATTTAACGGTTTCCCTAATGAATTTTTAATTGTTGAAATGACTGCTAATGACATCGGTATAATGTAAGTGGAAAGTTGATCGGTTTTAGGGTTAGATATGACAGAATAAGTGGACGCGGTATCGTTGTTTGGAGAACGAAACTTTTACTAGAAGTAATATGAATGTAACGTGATTAGGAACGATAAAAGTAACGAGTAACTTTCTAGTCTGACGGTGAATCAAATGTTCAGAAACCGAGAGTTGCCCCAAATCTTGTTCGCTCATTTCGACACGGTAATCACTGTACGTGAAATGTAATCGCAAAGATTGATATCAGGGAAATCTGGGAAATTTATGCTGTGATATATCCGACGTTATTCGATAAAAAGTAGGGATAAGCGAGGTGATCCTTAACGAAAGTTTCTTGAAAATGTTTTCAATTCAGCAGGCGTTAGTGTACGTGTTTCTAACGATCTGTTCGCCAGTGAAAGTATATAGTCATTTTTAGAAAACTATATTTTGAATGATTTCGCGTAACAGCGTTGTACACGTGCATACGGTGTTATAAGTAATTGTTGTTTAATTGCATAATTATACGTTTGATGAATAATAGCAGTTTCTTGAACTGTGAGAAGATAGTGATAATAACTCATTCATGGTTTGTACTTTGATATATTTATTAGATAATAGTATTTAATATATTTGTTAGATATATTTATTAGATAATTGTTTTTATCGTTGCAATTTTGTGATATGGTTCGGTGCGATTCAATTTTACGCAATTCTATTCCATGAGATTAAATTGCATGCAATTCAATTCCACAAGATTTAATTCCATGCAATTCAATTCGTCAGGATTCAATTCCATGCAATTCAATTCCACCAGCTTCTATTTGACGAGATTCAATTCCGTGCAATTCAATTCCACGCAATTCAAGTTGTCGGGATTCAATTCCATGCAATTCAATTCGTCAGGATTCAATTCCATGCAATTCAATTCCATGCAGTTCAATTCCACGAGATTCAATTCCATTCAGTTCAATTCCACGAGATTCAATTCCATGCAGTTCAATTCCACGAGATTCAATTCCACGAGATTCAATTCCACGAGATTCAATTCCATGCAGTTCAATTCCTCGAGATTCAATTCCATACAATTCAATTCCACGAGATTCAATTCCACAATATTCAATTCCATTCATTTCAATTCCACCAGATTCAATTCCATGAAAATCCATTCCATTCATTTCAATTCCACAACATTCAATTCCATGCAATTTAATTCCATGCATTTCAATTCCACAAGATTCAATTCCATTCATTTCAATTCCACCAGATTCAATTCCACAATATTCAATTCCATGAGATTCAACTCCATGCAATTCAATTCCTCGTAACTTCACTCTATCTCTTTATCACTGTCAAGTAGTTCAATTCCACGCAATTCTGTTCGATACAATTTCAATTCCACTTCAATTCCCGTTTGCAGTTTACACCAACAGATTTCAACTCCAAATATTTCAATTCAACGAGCTATAATTTCTCACAATTTGATTCCACACGATTCAATTCCATGTTAAATACTTAATGTCTCAATGCACATTACCGCGAGTGGACACTAAATCCGTACTTTATCATCACATTTAATTCGGAGAAGTAGGTTTTCACTTTCAATAAAAGTGAAAATGAATTTCGTCATACAACTTGGTCAACTTTTTGCAAAAAAAAAAAAAGGAACGAAAGAATGACGGTGTGGGCGTATATGGCGCTTGACATAATCCTTTGCGTTCATAGAGTGCCGCATGTTAATAAAACTGTTTCAGAGAAGGATGATTCATTGGGGTTCCGCAATAACACGCCAGAAGATTTCTCCTAATAATTTTTATCGAACTGTTGTAGAAATACCGTTCCAGTTCCGTTAATCACTCGCAATCTTCTTTTATCAATCTATGTGCAAACATAATCTCGTAAAAAGTATAATTATCTCGTTTCATTTCGGTATGCGAAACTTTCCATTGTTTGAAGGCAATTTTAGTAGCAAGATATTTCGGGCAAAATATTTTATTTGGTTAGTGTTGTTTGAAGGTATGAAGTGGTACTGCGATTAGTTGAAGGGAAAATTTATTACTCGAACTATTAGTTGAAGAGAAAATTTGTTACTCGAATTATTACTTAAAGGTGAAATTTAATACTGGAACTATTACTTGAAGGTAAAAGTTATTACTCGAATAGTTACTTGAAGGTAACATTTCTTACTTGAACTAAAACTTGAAGGTAAAAATTGTTACCCGAACTAGTATTTGAAGGGAAAAATTATTACTCGAACTACTACTTGAAGGTAAAAATTATTGTTCGAATTATTTCTTGAAGGTAAAAATTATTACTCGAACTATTACTTGAAAGGAAAACTTGTTACTCGAATCATTACTTGAAGTTAAAATTTCTTACTCCAACTATTTCGTATCGTTAATCACTATGACTAGAACTATCATCTAAAGCTAAATACAATTAAGGAGTATCATAATTTTTCTATATAAATATTTACACCAATTAAAGTATTCGGCAATGAATAAAGCAACGCATCAACCTATCAAAAAACCTTAAAAAACAAGAATACTCTCAGAGTTCAAATCTGCAGAAGGTCTTAATAGCCATTTCAATTACTGCATCAGTGTTTCCAAAAATTTATCGTTAACTTATTTGCAGATATCGTTGGCGAAGAGTCGTGAGGAACCCTGCCTAGAATATGGATGTCCAGGCCGACCGCAGTACGAACCTTTTGTACCTGCACCACCTGGGCACACTCCTAACTGTGCGAAGCCTGGGCAAACCTTCTGCGAAACTCTCGATCATTATCCTGAGTAAGAATTTAAGATCCTTCTCATGTGTATATCTACATACATACATATATGGATATAAGGAATCATATATGGAATCGTTTTATGGACCGTAAAATATGAGTTCGTTGTATAATAACCAGACGGTGAGAGTATCGATCACTGACGATAGCGCAAAAATGTTAATGGGCGATTGCAACGCGGAATTTTGGGATTTGGGAATTTGGGACAAGGATCTGTAATTTTGGAAATTTATAATTTCGAAATGGGAGTTTGGGACTTTGCGAATTTGGGAATTTGGGAATGTGAGAATTCGGGGCATGTGGGAAATCGGGGGTTGTGGGAATTCGGGAACGTGGAACTTGGGGAATGTGGGAATTTGGGAATGTGAGAATTCGGGGCATGTGGGACATCGGGGGTTGTGGGAATTCGGGAATGTGAGAATTCGAGAATGTAGGAATTTGGGAATGTGGGAATATGGGAACGTGGAACTTGGGGAATGTGAGAATTCGGGGCATGTGGGAAATCGGGGGTTGTGGGAATTCGGGAACGTGGAACTTGGGGAA
This sequence comes from Megachile rotundata, assembly GCF_050947335.1. Classification (NCBI taxonomy): domain Eukaryota; kingdom Metazoa; phylum Arthropoda; class Insecta; order Hymenoptera; family Megachilidae; genus Megachile; species Megachile rotundata. The sequence continues at coordinate 19,667,298 of NC_134983.1, forward strand.
TGTGGGAATTTGGGAATGTGAGAATTCGGGAATGTGGGAATTTGGGAATGTGAGAATTTGGGAATGTGGGAATTTGGGAGTGTGAGAATTTAGGGAATATGGAAGTTGGGGAAAGTGGAAATTCGGGAATGTGGAAATTCAGGGAACGTGGGAATTTGTTAATGTGAGAATTCGAAAGACTGAATTTCGCAAATGTAAAAATTGAACATCAACAATTTCATATTTTTGCTTCCCCGCTTCCATCAATTCATAAAAGCAAACTAAGTCCACCTAGACATCTCCGTTATCAAGCCACTATGCAATACCACCATAATTACATTTTTAAGCGTTAAATCAACAAAAGCATCGTACGAGGTCAGAAATAATAACTCCACAAACAATCCCCTGTTAAGTCGATTGAAAAACAAGTATCGTAAGTCGGTGGTTAAAGATATCGTAAGATCTGCACTACGCCGGATGTGCTTCTGCAAGATTCGTGAAAAAGGGCCACTGTAACGGTGTGTTAGCCGCGAACGCACAATACTCGTGGGATACTGCGTGTCAGATCTATGATGTCAGTCCTATTATCGCATTTGCATGATAATAGAAACTCTTAACAGCCACGCGAGAATAAGAAATTGTCGTTTCAAGGTATCGGTCGCGTATCGTGCGTCCTCGGACCTAACTGATCATGCGAAACGGTCGAAAGAAACTGGATCGCTCGCCTACCGGAAACGGAGTTCTAAGCTTCTTGCGTTTGGTAACGAAATGCACTTTACTACTATATATTAGTAATAATTATATATACACAACAGCATTGTCTCATAGTGCAGTGCTGTTTATGCGTAATTTGAACTCGTACAGAAAAGCAGTGTAAAGTTCAGCAGTGTCTAAGAGGTTAATACTATTCTAAACGATACAATAATTCTGTAGTTTTCTGCGTAGTGTAAATCTTTGTTGACAATCGAAATTAACTGCTACATTCTTGTTTAATTTTTCAATTTTTCAATTTTTCAATTTGATCAATTTGATCAATTTGATCAATTTTATCAATTTCATCAATTTCATCAATTTCCACAGTTTCATCAATTTCATCAATATCATCAATATCATCAGTATCATCAGTATCATCAATATCATCAGTATCATCAATATTATCAGTGTCATCAGTATCATCAGTATCATCAGCATCATCAGCATCATCAATATCATCAGTATCATCAGTATTATTAACATCATCAATATCATCAGTATCATCAATATCACCAATATCATCAGTAACATCAGTATCATCAATATCATCAGTATCATCAGTATCATCAGTGTCATCAGTATCATCAGTATCATCAGTATCATCAATATCATCAATATCACCAATATCATCAGTATCATCAATTCATCAATCCAAGAATTTCCTCAGTTTCGTTAATTTCATCAATTTATCAATGCACCAATTCATCAATCCATCATTCAACTTTCCTTATCAATTTTTTTTATCGTCTAAACAAAAGTATACTTGTTCTCGCATAAAAGTATCCTTCCTTTATTCTTCAATCAATCATCTCACCGTTCAAATCAAATTCCCTCAAGCACAATATTTAATAAATCACGTAATACACTGAGGTATGTTAAACGCGTCTAACTCGTCAGGTTAATAGTAACGATATGCGTTTATCGTAATCGACTTATTAGTTACCGTCGATGACTTTTTTAACGTAACGATTCAATACATCAGAACAGTGTATGAGATACAACATTATCACGGTCAGTAAAATTGAATAACACTCACGTACTTATTCGCATTCGATAAGTATACGTTGGCTACTCGGCAACCAATTAGTACGTAAATTCGGTGCATGACTGTAATGAAGTATAATAGCAGCCCGCGGTATTTTCAATAGTCGGAAGAGGCGGATGCCCGAAACCGTTCATCAAAAAGAACCCTCGAATTTCCGAAAACGTGTTATTAAAATTTTATTTCACGTGTATTTGTGTATACAACCTCGCGTTATCTCCGGAAACGTTCGATTGTCTTCTGTATTTTTATAGGATGTTTCCTGTGTAAATATATAGGTTAGTGGGGTAGCCTCGGATTTACAGGATACGATCACATAAACGTCGCGTTCGTTATCCTGGGACTTTCCCTTCCCGAAATTCGCCTCGACACGCACGATCGAACGATTCGTATGCAGGAGCAGCGACCACGGTGCCGTCGGGAATATCAATAACAGGACAACGAACCGTATTTTTTATAAATTCCACCCTATACGCGAGACAATTTTTGGAAACCTGAGAGACATCGAAAGAACTAAAAATAAACGCTTTCACGGTTTCCGTGAAATCACTTTTGCAATCTCAAGTGTTGGAAAAATAAAAATCACTCTCTGTTGCATATACTATGTTATAGACATAAATATGTCTACATATTTTGCCACAAATAATAATACCACTCTCTTTGCAATCTCATATTTCATTAAAATTCAGTTGCTTTCATTTTAACACTAAAACTACCTAACCGGTCAAATGACGGTTCCACAAAATCCTTATTATAAATGACACAATTTGTTGAATTGATTTTTCTGATATCTGTATTGATGTTCATCAAGATAAAGAATTAATGTGTGTACTAATTTATGTTTTGTCGTTTGTTCATTTATTTTTTGACTCCATTTTTCATCTCAAATTATACGCCGGTAGGTTTAGCGTTAATTCTATGTCTAAGCCTCTTGCTATATCGAACGAACATAGACATACAAGAAACGAACAGCAGTACCTTCCAATTACATTACGAAGATCCATAGAATTCCCGGTTGAATTTTCCACATTGCAGAAGTTTTAACTCGACAGCGATTAACGGTTACGTAAAACCGCACGTACGCCGACGTAAATAAGAGCTTGATACGTTTCTTTTCTTGATCAACGTAGCGTGACCGTGGCCTTGACGCGGTCATGCCCTGTTGATAATTACCGGACCCGTTACGGATCGAGTCGATACTCCTGCGATCGCTCTTCCTCCGATGCGTCCAGAAAACGTAATCAATTTAACGATCGTTTCTAGTCATAGCCATGCATTTCCGCTCGTATCGGAGATCCACCGAACCTCTATTCGAATTTGGGAATGTGGGAATTCGGGAATGTAAGAATTTGGGGGATGTAGGAGGAATTCAGGAATGTAAGAATTCGGGGAATGTAAGAATTCGAGGATTGTGGGAATACGAGAATATGAAACTTGGGGAATGTGAGAATTCGGGGAATGTAGCGAGTTGGGAATGTGGAAGTTGGGCAATGTGAGAATTCGAGGAATGTGAGAATTAGGGGAATGTTGGAATTAGGAAAGGTGGAATTCGAAGAATGTGGGAATTCGGGAAGGTGGAATTTGGGGTATGTGGGAATTTGGAAATGTGAGAATTCGGTGAATGTGGGAATTCGGGGAATGTGGGAATTTGGAAATGTGAGGATTCGGTGAATGTGGGAATTTGGAAATGTGAGAATTCGGCGAATGTGGGAATTCGGGAAGGTGGAATTCGGGGAATGTGGGAATTCGGGAAGGTGGAATTTGGGGAATATGGGAATTTGGAAATGTGAGAATTCGGTGAATGTGAGAATTCGGCGAATGTGGGAATCGGGGAAGGTGGAATTCGGGGAATGTGGGAATTTGGAAATGTGAGAATTCGGTGAATGTGGGAATTTAGAAGTGTGAGAATTCGGTGAATGTGGGAATTTGGAAATGTGAGAATTCGATAAATGTGGGAATTCGGAAATGTGGAACTTGAGAAATGTGAGAATTCGGAAATGTGGAATTTGAGAATTGTAAGAATTCGATAACGTGAAACTTGTGAAGTACCGAACTTGAAAAATTCCATCCCAAGACGCTTCTATCCCAAACCCACATTCCCAGTCGCAAACCCCATCCATCCTCTCCATACCACATAAAAAAAAAAGAGAAAGAGCCGGTAAAAAATCGCCTAAAACGCGAGGTTCATATATAACGACGTCGGAGACATGAGTTAAAGCGACACGATGGGTTTCGGGGTCAATTCGCGTCTTCCGATTTCTGTCCATTGACGAATTACATCAATTCGAAAGTCGGACAGCGTCCACAGGAAGCGAACTGATCGTGATGCAGCCGGTGATCGTGACTACGGTGACCAGTCGTGAGAGAACAGCTTTTAGGCGTGGACCATGAATTAAACATCGAGCCACATCTCTAGGCGGGCTTCTTTCACCGCGGAGAAAGTTTTTGGGATTCCTGTAATGTGTTTGCGTTTTGTTCGAAACTCGTGTCGTTTGCACAAACACTTCGCACCTTTCTTCTAGTTTCTCTGAAATTAGTCGAAACAGGGTCAGTTTACGAATTAGTATCTTGCGTGAAATATTTAGTTAAATACAAAGCTATGTTTAAACAATATTTCAGATGTTCTCCACGAAATAATGAAAGAAAGTTTGGTAAGATTGAAGGAAACGGATTTTCCGGAATATCTCGTTATGTATTGGTTCTACGAGGAAAGTTGTTACCACCAAGTTTGTAGCTTAGGAAATTCTGGATAAAAAAGGTTTTATACATTTTTCCAGTAGGAGTTATCGTTTCTGAAATAATACCATGTGAAGTTGAAGTTGCTGAAGAGATTGATGCAGATATGAGCATATAGAGCTAATCTTGCATGTCGCATTACTAAAAAATGGCTACTCCTACGAAGAAACCTCACATAAACTTTTTTCTAGAGAAATTCCCAAGCTACAAATTTCATAATCACCACTTTTGTCATAAAATTACCAGATAACGAGATATTCGCGAATAACTGCTTCCGTTTTCACACATCTGATACTCCGTAAAATGTCTAGCCAGAGCCTTACTTACCATAATTTACGACGAAAGCCGTTCTCAAACGTTAACAGAATTAATGCCTGATTATGAGATCGGTCGTAGAACTTCGAACTCATGAATAAATCATAAGAAGATAAGTAATTTTTTTATTCCATTAAAGCTGAGCAAAAAAATGTCCACGATACCTGGATTTTTATTGTCACAAATGTCAACTTTGATTTACGACGGGTCAAAGATCCACTCGCTTCAAAGAAATTACTTCGTCCTACATATTTTTTGTATACTTTACTTTCTATTTGCGTTTCGCGTTTGTTGCAGAAAGTTGATCAAGTTTCTCGTGGAAAAGTGCAACTTCGACTTTAGCTCGGTGCTCAGGGACGAATCGAAAGACGATTTCAACATTTACAGGTACATTTGTATTCAGTGATCTATTTATTAAATGATCATAGTTCAGTTCTTTGTAAGAGAACTCTATTCGTGTGTTTGCTATGTTGAAGGTCGGTGCCGGATTACTCCGAGGGTTACGATTACACGCCACACGGAGGACCACAAATACACTCGCAACCATTTCCGTTTCTACCACCGCAGTATCCTATCAGGGGACAACCACCTTTATTTTATGCGCCCTCTAATGATACTCACCAGAATGGGTAATTTTGATACTGTGGACTGAGTGAATTCATATTTTAAATATTTATTTTTAAGTTTTGAGAGTGAGTCTTAACCCTTTGCACTATTTTGATGAGTCTGACTGGTGACGCACTCGGCCGTAATCAATTTTACTCGAATTTTTAATACGCCTCAATTTGGAGTTCAAGTCCAATTATAATTTGCATAGTCAAAGATTGCATTATAACATATTGACCTAACATTTCAAAGTTTTTTGTCTAATTTAATATTGTAGCTATAATTATTCAGTTCTGACTGACACACCTGACAAGTAAGTCATAGTGCAAGGGGTTACATTGGTTTACTTCTATATGTGGAGATTTAACAATTTACTTGTGGAAATCTGGATTTAAAAATTTTCAAAGTTTTGAAATGTTGAATTAGGAAATTTCTAAAGTCCCAAACTGCTAAATTTCCAAGTTGCTAAAGTCTCAAATTGCTGAAGTACCAAATTGCTAGAGTCCACAATTTGCTAGAGTTCCAAATTCCTAGAGTCCCAAATTGCTAGAGTTTCAAATTGCTAGAGTCCCAAATTGCTAGAGTTCCAAATTGTTAAATTTCCAAACTCTCAAATTCCCAAATTCTCAAATTCCCAAATTCACAAATCTCCAAATCCCCAAATCCCAACTTCCCATCTTCCCAAACTCCCAAATCCCCAACTTCCCAAACTCCCAAATTGCTAGAATCCCAAATTGCTAAATTTCCAAATTCTCAAATTTCCAAATTCTCAAATTCCCAAATTCACAAATCTCCAAATCCCCAAATCCCAACTTCCCATCTTCCCAAACTCCCAAATCCCCAACTTCCCAAACTCCCAAATTGCTAGAGTTCCAAATTGCTAAATTTCCAAATTCTCAAATTTCCAAATTCTCAAATTCCCAAATTCACAAATCTTCAAATCTCCAAATCCCCAACTTCCCATCTTCCCAAACTCCCAAATCCCCAACTTCCTAAACTCCCAAATTGCTAGAGTTCCAAATTGCTAAATTTCCAAATTCTCAAATTCCCAAATTCACAAATCTCCAAATCTCCAAATCCCCAACTTCCCATCTTCCCAAACTCCCAAATCCCCAACTTCCCAAACTCCCAAATTGCTAGAGTCCCAAATTGCTAGAGTCCCAAATTGTTAGAGTTCCAAATTACTAAATTTCCAAATCTCCAAATCACCAAATCCCCAAATCCCCAAATCTCCAAATCCCAACTTCTCATCTTCCCAACTTCCCAAATCCCCAACTTCCCAAACTCCCAACTTCCCAACTTCCCAAACTCCCAAATCACCAAATCCTCAACTTTCCAAATTTCCCAAAACTGAACCCCCTAAATAAAGACATTCCCCACATGCTACCATTTCGATTCATACCATACGAACAATCAATCAATCAACCACATTTGCAGATACAAATACAACACTCCAGGGCAAAGGAATCCATTTCTAGTGGACGAAGCACCGATGAAATATCATGCAACCGGCCAACGAACGGGCGAACGTCACTTGTATCCTCAGCCGCAATCCTTGAACTCGTTTGGACAGGGTCAAACATGGTGGGCAAACAGGTGATTACTCAGACGTGTCGAATGCTGCTCGCTCTCTGACGATACCGTTTAAGTTACCGAGCTCTATTACCGCTTTTTTGCTTGACTCTTGTCAGGAGGTTCAAGGATGACGAATGCCTTCGTACGGTTTCACTTATTTATTACTTTCGCTTGGGGTATATTAAGCATAGATGTTGGCTAATGAGAGGAATATGGATGTTATGGACTGTTAGGGAATATGCGTGTTATGTCGGTAACTGGGATTGGTGAGTAACTGGGGCAGAAGAGTTTGATAGTAGGTGGTTGAGTTAATAGGTAGTTTAGAATTTTTTTAAGGGGGGTGATCATGTTTTTTGGGGCTTTTGAGAATTTTCGAGAGGTGTGGGGAGGGATTTGGGGATTTGGGAATTTGGTTTTTTAGTGATTTGTGAATTTAGGAATTTGGCAATCCAGCAGTTCAGGGATTTATGTATTTGGCATTTTAGGGATTTGGGGATTTAGAGATTTGGCATTTGAGCGATTTGGGGATTTAGAGATTTGGCTTTTTAGCGATTTGGGGATTTAGGAATTTGGGAATTTAGGCAACTGGGAATATACAGATTTGGGGATTTGGGAATTTGGCAATCCAGCAATTCAGGGATTTAGGTATTTGGCATTTTAGGGATTTGGAGATTTAGAGATTTGGCATTTGAACGATTTGGGGATTTAGAGATTTGACTTTTTAGCAATTTGGGGATTTAGGAATTTGGGAATTTAGGCAACCGGGAATATACAAATTTGGGGATTTGGGAATTTGGCAATTTAGCGATTTGTGGATTTAAGAATTTGGCAATCCAGCAATTCAGGGATGTAGGTATTTGGCATTTTAGAGATTTGAGGATTTAGAGATTTGAGGATTCAGGAATTTGGGAATCTAGGCATTTGGGATTGTAGAGACTTGGTGATGTAGACATTTCAGAATTTAGAAATTTGGGAATTTAGCTATTTAGGGACATAGGGGTTGGGAGACATAGACATTTGGGATTTTAGAGATCTGGGATATAAGAATTTTGGGATTCAACAATTTTGGGGTCTGAAGATTTGGGGATGTAAGGATTTGGGAATATAAAAATTTGGGAACGTAGGAAAGAAATCATTTCCTTTCTCTATCAGTAGTCCTGATATAAGCATAGCAAGAAACACAAAACTTACCTGTTTGCAAGTTTACTGACAACTCATGCTACAATGTGAATGCTCTCTGCGGTTGCGTGGGTTGAAACCCAAATTCCCCAATCCACGAATTCTGAAAATGTAAGTCACGATATTCAGAAAAAAAGTTGCGTATCAAATCACCAGGAAAAGAACGAAATCATTCTCTTTTTCTATCACCAGACCTGGTATAGACATAACAAAAAAACTTACCTGCTTGCTGTCTAACTCATGCCACAACGTAAACGCTCCCTGAGATTGCCTAAACCCAAATTCCCCAAACCACGAATTCCAAATTTCGAAATAGTCGAAAGTATAATCGAAATAGTAAGTCACGAGGAAAATAGTCATCGATGACCCTCGCCATATAGTCACCGCGTTGTTGAAGCATGAATTCGTGAACGCGGTGACTAATTTATGCTTGCCACACCGGGAAACCACGAAGATAAGCATCGAATCGTACGTGTGTTAATTAATTATGCAGTCGGCTCGTGGCGCGTTATTTTTATCCGGTGCAACAGAATCTTTTTTTTGTTTCCTTCGGCTCCGTCCTTTTCTCCGATCGATCACGTTTTTGTTCGTTCAGATACACGCGGAACAGCAAAGCCGCGCCGCGCACGGCCTACGAGAATCCGTTGTTGAAGTACAGCAAACCGAGCAAGGTGCGCAACAAAAGGCAGTCTAATCTCGATTCGATCGCTCTTTGTCCCACGGAGGCGCAATATATCACGCCGAGGGCAGCCCTGAACAACCAAGGGAACTGGATGTACGTGGTGAATGTTCAGGACCAGAATCAGAAGTACTCGCAGATTGTCAAGAGCGAGAAATGCACGTAAGTAGTGCTACGACTTTTATTCGATTACTTTTCGGCATTCAAATTCGAAGAGATTCATTTATCTTTATAGAATTTTCGGGATTTTAAATTTTGACCGAAAAGCAATTTCAGTAGTACGACATTTGCTATTCTAGGGGAATAGGACTGTAGAAATCTAGGAATTTAGGATCTAGGGATTTTATGATATAGCGATTACAGGTTCTAAGAGTTCTGGATCCACAGAGTTCTGGATCCACAGAGTTATGGATTTAGGGATTTCTGGATCTAAGGATTTCTGGATCCAGAGAATTTTGGATCTAGGGATTTCTGGATCTAGGGAGCTTTGGATTTAGGGATTTCTAGAACTAGAAAGTTTTGGATCTAGGGATTTCTGGATCCATAAAGTTTTGGATCTAGGGATATCTGGATCTAGAGAGTTTTGGATCTAGGGATATCTGGATCTAGAGAGTTTTGGATCTAGGGATTTCTGGGACTAGAGAGTTTTGGATCTAGGGAGCTTTGGCTTTAGGGATTTCTGGATCTAGAGAATTTTGGATCTAGGGATTTCTGGGACTAGAGAGTTCTGGATCTAGGGATTTCTGGATCTAGAGAGCTTTGAATTTAGGGATTTCTGGATCTAGGGATTTCTGAGACTAGAGAGTTTTGGATCTAGAAAGCTTTGGATTTAGGGATTTCTGGATTTAGAGAGTTTTGGATCTAGGGATTTCTAGGACTAGGAGTTTCTGGGTCTAGGTATTTCTAGGACTAGGAGTTTCTGGGTCTAGGTATTTCTAGGACTAGAAATTTCTGGGTTTAGGGATTTCCAGATCTTGGGATTTCTGAATTTAGGGAATTTTTGATCTAAGGATTTCCGGGTCTAGGGAATTTTTGATCTCGGAATTTCTGGATCTAAGGAGTTTTGGGTCTAGAGACTTCTAGATCTAGAGAGATTTGGTTCTAGGGATTTCAAGATTTAGGGATTTCTGTGTCTATAGATTTCAGCGTCGAGACATTTCTGGGTTTAGGAATTTTGAGAATCTAAAGATTTCGGGACCTAGGGACTTTTGCATCTAGAGATCATTGCAATATAAAATTTTGGAATCTAGGGATTTCGAAATCTATATATTTGTGAATCTAGGGATGTGAAAGTTGAGAAATGTCTAATGTTCCAGTGAAACTTGAACTTTGAAACGGAAGCGTGTTATGACATTCTATTGCAAATTAATTTAGAGACAGAATTTGACCCAGTTCCTTGAAATATGCTGAGTATTAATTGCTACGGACCTTGAATGTGACACCATTTCTCTGATGAACGTTTTAGAGCTATATTCGACCTTCCATTAAAATTTAGCGCTACCTCGTTAATACTGAAATCTAAGAGCGATAATCAGGAGAACGAATCACCTCTGACTGTAATTATAGACTTATAGTAGCGGACGTTGAAAGGTATTAATCATTTGACTTTTTTTATTTTTACTGATAGAAATACAGTTATTTATTAATATATGGACACATAGTGAATAAGTAAATGTCCGACACATTTAATTAATAGTTAATATTGAAAATATTAACTGAAAATTAGCTGAAGAAAGATGCGCCTCATTTTATTAAATTACCTTCTCAACGACAAGTAATCATTATATTATTTGCCAAAGATTGTGCGTCAGCATTACAAATTTGTTACTTAAGAATATTCCACGTTATGCAGCCTTGCGACGAAAGAGTTGAATTTTGAGCAATTTCTTCATCTTCCAGAACGAACATGTGCAACGCCATTTGCTCTGTTCCTGCGGGTTACACAAGCAGATGCCAACAGCAATATGTGCAGAAGAGGTTAGTAGCGCTAGAAGGAAGCGGAAGCCAGCTGTACACCGACGTATTTTGGTTCCCGCACGGCTGTACGTGTCAGATTATGTTGAATTACTGAAGGACTATGACCAGCCGGATCGTGAAAGGTCGAAGAAAGATTTCTCTCGAGAGCAAACTCGAGTCGAATGTATACCTAAACGCAAATAAGTGGCGTAACGACGATTCTCATCGCAAGTGTTCAACAAATATTCATACTGCAATGTAAAGGAGAAATGTTCAACTTAGAGTTCTAGCTTTTGATTCTTGATAATCAAAGAAAATGTATAAAAGAGTACGCGTTGTAGAGATTTATGTTCAGAATTTTTTAATGTGAAAATCAAGATGGAGGAACAGATTTGAGATAGAAAATGTACTTAATTATTTTTGAAATACTTTTATTTAATTATTTGTTTACTTAACTACAATAATTGTTAGTTACTTGATGTCGGTTTAAATAAGAGTTAATTGTACTGATACGATACGAATATTTATAAACTAGTTTGTAAGTTAGATAACTGTTTATAAATAAATATTTTACAACTTAAGGAGGATTATCACATGTAATTGAATTGCATGGCCTTTTGTTTCGAAGTTTGTACAATCTGTCAAAGTTTGTACATTTATAATATTGTTATTTAACTTGTTCGAAAATATGACAGAAACATATTGATTTTCATAAATAATTTAATGAAATAGAAATATTGTGCGTACTTAAATTTTGTATGAATGACAGCTGGCGCCAACTGGCGGCGAACGACAGAATTAATAAGATACAAAGTACTTTCTTTTTATTCAAATAATCAACTGTTATACTTCATTAGGACTAGAACCGCAAACAGTTGTAAAAAGAATTAGAATCCATTAATTTCTTTTGCAAGATATCTAAGATATTTTAGAGTAGATTCTGGACTTGTATTCTAATATATCAATTGCATTTACTGTTTCTGATAGAAATTAAAATTAGTAATAAGAGCAAAAATACTAAAATAGTCGACATGTGCAAAAACACTTATTGTTAGTTTAAGAAAGTTAAGCAAGCACTGCTCAGTTTATGTGTTCACCGTAAGATGGCGACAGCGGTGCAGTTTCTATATTGTACAATAATGCAAAATAACGTGTATCATATAAGGTAATATACGCTAATGTAGCAGGCAGATTAATGAATTTTAAAAACAAATAAGGTGAAAGAATAGTATCTTAAAATTAACAGTACCATAAATAACTCAAGTAACAAAACTCTTCCGTGAACATTAAATACATTCAGTACATGATGACTACCTAAAAAATCATGAATTAAAAAATTAAAACAAAATGTGTTCATATTATATATAGACAAGATAAAAATATGTTATATTATTTAACAATAAGTAGAATTACAAATAATTTTACTAAGCCGTGCCTCTTACATTGGATACTCGTAAAATATATTTATACACGTATTTCGTATGCTATTAAAATTTATAAAAATTATATAAGTATAAGATGTCGCAAAAATATTAATTGTACAATATTTGAAACATGTATTACTGTACTTAGTTTCTATTTAGAAACAACGACGTCCACAGGGAGTCTTACAAAACTCAGCTTCGAACTGGTCTGCGAGTCCATGGACCATCGATCGTTACTTGGACTCATGAAAACTCGTCCTGAAGTATAGCTCGCGTTACTGCTTCAAGGTGCTGCTATATCGACGGCCCTCATCCATCTGAAACCTTTACAAAAAATTTCATACAAAATACATTTTCAAGCGTCGTAATCCGAAATATCCTTATGAAAGCACAGCCGCTTCCGTCGATCGAATCGCGACAAATTTTATTTACACACCACGGGAAATGAATGAAATTCAATCCAAGGGCCAATTTACAGCCGGTAGGAGATTCAAGAGTGTCGCGCAAAAGCGGAAGTTATTTACGAGTGATCGTAACTGTTTATCAAGAGTAAAAATAGAGATGGCGATATAAGATCTGAATTATGATACGCTCTTGTCATATTGCCATGATGCTTTTAAGAGTGGAAAATTGAATTTGATTACTAGTATTGGAAGACTTGTTAATGGGGTTGTTGAAGCTTTCGTTCTTGACGTATTCGGTGGGCGATATAATGCGAGTGTATCATTATACACTCCTGCCATTGCAAGATCATGTGTGGTGATTTGAATGCATGGAGAATATAATATATGGAAGTACAATTTGTCGAGAAACAATGCGTGGAAAATGCAAGACATCGCGAATGCAATGCGTGATAAATTTTACACGGGGAAGTACAACGCGTGGAGATACGACGCGTGAAAATACGATGCGTGGAAATACGACGCGTAGGAGTAGAACGCGTGGAAATACAATGTGTGGGAAATACCACGCATGGAGAATACAACGCATGTCAAACTCAATATGTGACGAATACTACACGTGACAAATTCGGCACGTGGAAATACAGCGCGTGGAAATACAACGCGTGGAAATACAACGCGTAGAAATTCTACGCATGGCGAATACAACACGTGACAAATTCAGCACGTGGAAATACAACGCGTAGAAGTCGGGCGCGTAGAGATTCTACGCATGGCAAATACAACACGTGACGAATTCGACGCATGGAAATGCAGCGCGTGGAAATACAACGCGTAGAAGTCGGACGCGTAGAAATTCTACGCATGGCGAATACAACACGTGACGAATTCGACGCATGGAAATACAACGCGTAGAAGTCGGGCGCGTAGAAATTCTACGCATGGCAAATACAACACGTGACGAATTCGACGCATGGAAATACAACGCGTAGAAGTCGGGCGCGTAGAAATTCTACGCATGGCGAATACAACACGTGACGAATTCAACGCATGGAAATACAACGCGTAGAAGTCGGACGCGTAGAAATACTACGCATGGCGAATACAACGCATGTCAAACTCAATATACGACGAATACCACACGTGACAAATTCAGCGCGTAGTAGTCGACCGCGTGGAAATGTAATGCGTAGAAGTCAACCGCGTGGAAATACTACACATGACGAATATAACACGTGACAAATTCAGTACATGACATATACAACGTATGGCGAAAACAACCTGTAACAAATACAACGCATGTTCACCAGGTGTACATCGAACGTAGAAGAATCCCGCCTAAGCAAAGTACCCAGTAAAAATGCAAAATGAGCCACGGGTACGGTTGAAAACGCGGACGCGGGCTCACAGCCATGAAATAAAAGTATCTCGATTCGCATCGACTGGTATAAAAAGGACTAAAAGGAGACGAATGGCGTTTGTTGGGGAGAGGTTATCGGGGGAAAGGGAAGTAAACTGCTAGGAGGTCAGACACGCGCAGGATGCACGGAATTTTCTCGCTGCGAAAGCTACGCACCACCCTTCCTTTTGCGCGCGGCATTTACGATCGTTCGAGTTTTCAACCCTCCGCGATTCCACGCTTCCGCTCCTTCGATTTTAGTCCAGCATCGTCAAATTTATTAATTAATTGGTACAACGCGCTTCTTTCGATCTTAATTTTAAGGCGAAGATGAAGAGGGGAGGGTTTGTTTGAGCATACTGGTATATTTGTGTAGATTCAAGTTTTCTTCAAATTTTTTGTTTAAAGCCTCTCAGATTTATTCATTGAAACAACGAAGATCTTTCGGAATAAATGTTTTGGCAAAAAGAAAGATGAAGCGAGAGGAGAGTTTCGGTTTGTTCGAGGGTGCTGGTATATTTAGGTAAATTCAATTTTTCTTCAAATTTTTTCATATTTTCCTCCAAATTTTTTATTCAAAGTCTTTCAAATTTATTAATTTATTGGAACAACGTGCTTCTTTCGAACTGAATTTTGTGGTGAAGGAAAAGGAGATGAGGTTCGATAAGGATGCTGGTATATCTGTTTATATTCTGAAGCAGAATTTTTCTATATTAGAATCTGTTGAATTTTTGTTCTAATTTTTTTAACAAAGAGTATCTTTTTTTGAGTTGCATCAAATTTTATTTGCTTTTCGTACGTTTCTATTCATAAGAGAATGTTTAGGGTGATTTCTTGAAAATTGATTTTATAGATAAATGCAAATATTTCATTTTATAAATGTATACTTAAACAGATATATATGGTTGCTTGTTAAATGAAAATTATTCTTTGAACACTCTGAAATGAACTGTCAAAATTTATTATTATATTGCAAATATTTAGGGGTTGCTTAAAGAATGATCAAAATGAAATTACATTACAAGACAGAATTTTAATAGGATAAAAGAAAATTATCAGTTCTTCAAGACATTATTTCGAACTGTATCTTAAAAATATTTCAGCAGGATAATTGCAAGTAAAAAACCCCAGAGAAAGCCCATGGTATTTCTTGGAAGGTGGAGTAAAAGGAAGGCTACGCCCATGTCAGGCGCGTATTCTTCCGCGAGAATCTCGGCTTCCGACTGGTGGCGAAGGTAGCAGGAAAAATTGAAAGCTCTCGTTCTCTCTCCTTCCCCGTTTTTCTCTCTTTGTTGGTGTCCTCAGGGTGCGGCGGGTGCGTACGCGTACGCGTGCACGCATATACGGCCGCGTAAGTGCGTGCTATAGATTTCGTTCCACTCTGCGAAACGGTGTACTTGTGCGTGCTGCTCCGTGCACCGTATTCACTCACGACCCCCTCGCATGAGCCACCCCTACGCAATCCTCCTACCCCCTCCCGTCACCTGCGGAGAGAGAGCAGAAAAAAAGGGGTGAATTTCTAGGCACGTAAGCGCTCGTGCAACGCACCGACATCGACTATCTGCGTGCACTTGTGCGCTACGCGCTTCCACCCTCGCCTCCTAACTACAGCTAGCGATGGACTCAAGACGCTACACCGTCTATTCGTTATTTTCACTAATTTTTATTTTAATTATCAACTTACCGGTACAATTTTCTTACTTCTTTTCATTCTTTTTTTTTTTGAACTATTTTTATTAATATGGTAAGGTTACCGTATACATGTAAGACTATATGAAGCATCAAACTGCATTTTTGTAAAGAAAAATCTTGTTCAGAATGATGTACTATAATGCCTACAAACTATAAAACGTCAGAAAATTTCAAGATATGTATAAAATATAACATTTCGGAAAACCTTGAAATATTTGGAAAATAGAAAATTTCAGAAAATCCTGAGACGTCTGTAAAACATAAAATTTTGATGAACCTCAAGATATGTAGAGAACAATCAATTTCAGAAAACCTTGAGATACTTATAAGACAGAAAAGTTCCAAAAATCTGAAGATATATAAAAACTATAAAGTTTTATGAAACTTCAAGATTTCTATAAAATAGGAAATTTCAGAAAATCTTCAGATATTTATGAAATAGAAAATTCCATACCTTGATACACCTACAGACCTTAAATACCTATAACATAGGAAATTTCAAGATTTCTATAAAATAGGAAATTTCAAGATTTCTATAAAATAGAAAATTTCAATATTTCTATAAAATAGAAAATTTCAATATTTCTATAAAATAGAAAATTTGAGAAAACATTCAGATATTTAGAAAATAGGAAATTCCATGCCTTGATACATCTATAGACCATAATATACCTATAGAACAGTAAATTTCCACAAATCAAACGATAAGAAAAATATGAAATTAAAGCTTGATATTAAAAAAACTTGAAAATCTGCAAAGGTGGAGAGATTGATTTGCCTTAAAAGAAGAAGGACCTTAATACACCTATAGACCTTATACCTATTAAACAGAAAATTTCCACAAATCAAACTATAAGAAAAATATAAAATTAAAGCTTGATATTAAAAAAAATTATAAATCTGCAAAGGTGGAGATTGAATAGCCTTAAAAGAAGAAGGACCTTACTACACCTATAGACTTTAATATACTTATAAAACAGTAAAGTTCCAAAAATCAAAAATTTCAAAAAATATAAAATTAAAGCTTGATATTAAAAAAAATTGAAAATCTGCAAAGGTGGAGAGATTGATTTGCCTTAAAAGAAGAAGGACCTTAATACACCTATAGACCTTATACCTATTAAACAGAAAATTTCCACAAATCAAACTATAAGAAAAATATAAAATTAAAGCTTGATATTAAAAAAAATTATAAATCTGCAAAGGTGGAGATTGAATAGCCTTAAAAGAAGAAGGACCTTAATACACCTATAGACCTACCTATAGACCTTATACCTATTAAACAGTAAAGTTCCACAAATCAAACTATAAGAGAAATATAAAATTAAAAAAAGTAGTAAATTTGCAAAGGTCGAGCAGAGAGATTTGCCTGAAAAGAAGAAGGACAAGAACCGAACGCCCATCGCTAGGCGTCGTGCACTATCGTGGTGGTGGTTCAGCCCGTAGCTCCACCACCCCCGTGTCTGGTCGTGCTGCTACACGGTAATCCAGGAGTGCGTACAGAGGGGGTACACGCACACACGAGGTGGATGGCAACGCGGGCACCGAGGCTACTTGAAGGGTTTCCATTTATATGCGCGCACGCACCCTGCGTCGAAGAGCGCGCGCCCGCGCACGCAGCCCCTAAGGCCGAGCGAAACAACAGAAACGATCGTAGCCGTTTCGAGATGGAAGAGGACGAAGTCGAACCAAACTATATATTACATTCTCTACGCTGGTAATAGGCCAATCCTATATCAGCCTGCGCAATTATCCTGCTCGCTGCACAACCTTTCGTCGACTGAACTCCGAGCTACTTTTCTGTTGGTAGAACCCTTGTTATACCATTTATTTCTCGATACTTGCTGTTCCTTGCTATATCATTTATTTCTCGATACTTGCTGTTACTTGCTATACTATTTATTTCGATAGTTGG
This sequence comes from Megachile rotundata, assembly GCF_050947335.1. Taxonomy (NCBI): domain Eukaryota; kingdom Metazoa; phylum Arthropoda; class Insecta; order Hymenoptera; family Megachilidae; genus Megachile; species Megachile rotundata. The sequence continues at coordinate 19,684,949 of NC_134983.1, forward strand.
ATGCGTCAGTAATTTTTTAAATTAAAATATGTCAAGCTTTTATTTATTGATTGCTCAAGTGGGGTTGGACATTTGAAGATTTTTCAATTTTAAAAATGTTAAGTTACTTAAATCTGGAGGGTCAAATTTTGGAATTACAATTTAGAAATTCGGGAATTTTTGGTAGAATTTTATGGTAATAGGGTGATCTTATGTCGGTCTGCGCAATTATCCTGCTCGGTGCGCAACCTTCGTCGACTGTACTCCGAGCTACTTTCCTGTTGGTAGAACCCTTGTTATACTATTTATTTCTCGATACTTGCTATTCCTTGCTATACCATTTATTTCTCGATACTTGCTGTTTCTTGCTGTACTATTTATTTCGTCGATAGTTGGATGTGTCAATAATTTTTTTAATTAAAATATGTCAAGCTTTTATTTACTGATACTTCAAGTGGAGTTGGATATTTGAAGATTTTTCAATTTTAGAAATGTTAAGTTACTTAAATCTGGATCTTCAAGTTTTGGAATTACAATTTAGAAATTCAGGAATTTTTGGTAGAATTTTATGGTAATAGGGTGATCTTATGTCGGTCTGCGCAATTATCCTGCTCGGTGCGCAACCTTCAACTGAGCACCGAGCTATTTTCCCTGTCAGCAAGAACTAACCCTTGCTATACTATTTACTTCTCGAATGTAGCAATACTAGGATACGTCAATAATTTTTAAAATTAAAATATGACACGCTTAGATACTTCAAATGGACTTGGAATTACAATTTAGAAATTTGGGAATTTTTATATTTTCTATGAAGATAATAGTTCAATCTTATACCTTATACCAAACTTATAATTTTTCAGATGCGTCAGTTCATAATTATTAAAATTAAAATGTTATGTCAAGTTTTTATTGACTGACACTTTAGAGACATCAACTCGTAAATTTTACAATTGCTACATTTTTTAATATTAGAACTACCTACTAGTGCAAATGATGGGTTTACCCAGTTTCTACTTCGTTCTTGAATGTAGAAATTGCGCGATTTCGTAAAATAGAATTTTCCTCGCTCCAGGGGTGAATTTAGGTGAAGGGTAGAAAGGTGGTCGAACACCTGTTTCGCTGCCGCTTTTCGGGGTAGTATAAGGTGATAGTTTTAAAGCGCTGAGGGTTGCTTGCAGTTACAGAACGGTACGCGTAAATCAAGAAACAGGGATCATTGTAAGCGTGAGAAAACGTCATGGGAAATGAATAAGCTATCGATTGAATCTCCACTAGTAATTTATGAATCCCTTGTCTCAATTGTTGTTTGATTCAATGCGTTAATCTACTTTGTGATTTTGTTCGAATTGCCTCGTCAATGAATTTAAACCATTATGGGATTCTATTTGAATTTTTATGGACAAACTTCAAGTGTCTCGTTAACTTCAAGTCTTATTTGAATTTATTTAAATAGTTTGTTACTTGAAGTAATCTGAATACTCAGTTAGATGAATTGTGTTGAATGATCAGGTACATTAATTAGGTAGGTTGAATATTTGGTTACATGAATTAATTTTAATAGTCAGTTACATGAAATAATTTGAACAATCAGTTACATGAGTTAATTTTAATAGTCAGTTATATGAAATAATTTTGTACAGTCAGTTACATAAATAAATTTTAATAGTCAGTTACATGAATAAATTTCAAAAGTCAGTTACATGAATTAATTTGAATAGTCAGGTACATGAATTAATTTGAATAATCAGTTACATACATGAAATTGAACAATCAGGTACATGAATTACCCAAACACGAACGAACGGTTCAAGATACCAAGTCAAGTTTCTTTTTCTTGTACCCGATTACATTCTCTAGTTCCTTAATAAATCTTCTTTTTTTAATGGCGTTCTCTATTCCGTTTATTCACCGGCGGTTTTTACCGTCCGCTGGTTGCCGCGCAATCAGAAAAAGGGGGAAGAAATCTCGCAACGCAGCTCGACTTTTATCCTTCCTCTTTCCCGAGCCTCGCTCTGAAATCCCTTCTGTTCCCGTTACTTCTGTCTAGGCTTGATTATTCCACAACATCGCGAGAGGAAAGTAAGACGAACCGTAATTTTCACCGACCGCCATAGTCGACGTATAAACTGTGTATTATTCCTCCGCTAACAGGAAATTCTATTCGGATGTGTCTATCATTCAGAAGCTTCAGAGATGGCTATACTTGCAGCAAAGACTTAAAATTTTCAGTCTTTATTCATGTATCTGATTATTCAAGTTAATTCGTGTAACTGACTATTCAACTTAATTCAGGTAACTGATTGTTGAACTTAATTCATGTAACTGACTGTTCAAGTTAATTCATGTAACTGACTATTAAAATTAATTCATGTAACTGACTGTTCAAGTTAATTCATGTAACTGACTGTTTAAATTAATTTATGTGACTGACTATTAAAATTAAATCATGTAACTGACTGTTCAAGTTAATTCATGTCACTGACTATTAAAATTAATCCATGTAACTGACTGTTCAAGTTAATTCATGTAACTGACTATTAAAATGAATTCATGTAACTGATTATTAAAATTAATTCATGTAACTGACTATTCACATTAATTCATGTGACTGACTATTAAAATTAATTCATGTAACTGACTGTTCAGCTTAATTCATGTTACTGACTGTTCAACTTAATTCATGTAACTAACTGTTGAAATTAATTCATGTAACTGACTATTAAAATTAATTCATGTAACTGACTGTTAAAATTAATTCATGTGACTGACTATTAAAATTAATTCATGTAACTGACTATTAAAATTAATTCATGTAACTGACTGTTCAAATTAATTCATGTGACTGACTATTAAAATTAATTCATGTAACTGACTATTAAAATTAATTCATGTAACTGACTGTTCAAATTAATTCATGTAACTGACTATTAAAATTAATTCATCTAACTGACTGTTCAGCTTAATTCATGTCACTGACTGTTCAACTTAATTCATATCACTGACTGTTCAACTTAATTCATGTAACTGACTATTAAAATTAATTCATGTAACTGACTGTTCAAATTAATTCATGTAACTGACTATTAAAATTAATTCATCTAACTGACTGTTCAGCTTAATTCATATCACTGACTGTTCAACTTAATTCATGTCACTGACTGTTCAACTTAATTCATGTAACTGACTGTTCAACTTAATTCATGTAACTGAATGTCCAAATTAATTCATATACCTTTCCTGCAAAACACACCAATCATTATAGCAAAATAATTATTATATTTCTATTTAAAAAGTTCCACTTTTTTCTGACATACTATGTACAAAAATAATGTGTCTCTCTGTGAGACAATATTCAAATTGAAGGAACACAGAAACGACCAAATATTGACATAACATTGGCATTTTGAAAAAATGTTCATCACGGTCGATCGATCGCAAAACAATCGGTGCTCGAGTTCCGGTTTCCGGGAAAAAGAAACTCCGATGGTAATAAAATCGCGCGCACGACGGAGCGTCAGAAGCGGCAATGGACGAACGAAAGGGTTAGCTTCGAGATTAAAAGGAAGTCACCCCCTCCGCCCCTCCCTCCTCGTCTCTCCATCAATCACAATTATATCCTCTCTCGCCCCTGCTATCGTTCATAATTACTGCTCGTGACTTTATCCCGGCGCTCGACGTTGCTGGACCGGGGCTCCGCTTCGTGCCGCTTCGTTCCGCTTTCAGCGAACGAGCTACCGATCGTAATAGGTGAGCGAAAGAAATCGGACGAGTTTCGCGACGAAAACGACTCGACTTTTGCCCTTTTATCAAGATTTCGTGAGGGGTGAACTCTTCGGAGGGAGAAGGAACGAATAAAAACTGAGAAAGACAGTTTAATCCGCTTCGAGGTGCCAGAAGCGTATTCGCAGACACCGAATCGAGCTTTTAAGCAATCGATGGAGGTCTTAGGGTGGTTTGCGGTGAAACCAGGGTTGCGCGAAGTAGGATCAGAGATCGATGGAGCTTTTCCGGTGATCCATGTTTGGTTAGTTGAAAATGTGCAATTTTTATCAATTTGGTGTTTGTGAGAAGAGTAGGAATTTGCAGATGCTTAGATTTAGGAATTTGAAGAACAAAACTATTAAAACTAACAATGAATGAATTGGTAAAAATGTAAATTATGTTTCAATGCACTTATTAGGTTTCTTCTTATATTTACTTTTTTTGTTAAACACAGTTGTAACCAAAAAGTCTATCATTTTTAAGGTACACAAAAATGATTGATGTAGATTATTGCTTACCTGCATTAAATATTAAAAATAACACGAAAAATAGTAAAAATAAAAATTCATATAATATGAATTAGATAAATATTTCTAACGTATGTTGAGTATTTTAAGATATGTCTCTACTGAGTCTCTATTAAATATTAAAGACAGCAGGTTGAATTAAAAATTCACAAAATGTGCATCCATATAAATTATTCACAAGTGCGACGAATATTGAAAACAACATCCAAATTTCTAAAAATGAAAATTCACAAAATATGCATCCATAGAAATTACATAAATAAATTATTCACACATGCGACCAACATTGAAAACAACATACAAATTCCTAAAAATGAAAATTCACAAAATATGCATCCATAGAAATTACATAAATAAATTATTCACACGTGCGACCAACATTGAAAACAACATCCAAATTCCTAAAAATGAAAATTCACAAAATATGCATCCATAGAAATTACATAAATAAATTATTCACACGTGCGACGAGTATTGAAAACAACATACAAATTCCTAAAAATGAAAATTCACGAAATATGCATCCATAGAAATTACATAAATAAATTATTCACACATGCGACCAACATTGAAAACAACATCCAAATTCCTAAAAATGAAAATTCACAAAGTATGAATTAAATTATTTAAACATCAAGTATGATATAAAATAATTATACGATGTAAAATATATATGAGTACTAATACGGTAATCCAGATAAGATTTCAGTAAAAGGAATGTGTAACTGGAAATAGATTTGTCCAGCGGTTTAACCTCGGTTTAGTTAATATTTAATTTGACCCACTTCCGCATCCATGACACCGGCACACAATATCCTAAACGCGTGGTCAGATAGGTCAAGTTTACGAGATACCCCAATTCTCCATAAACCCTTTCCGTTTAGTCGAAACATCCCGCGGTCTTGTGTTTTGCTTTAGGTAGGGTCCTCTTCCTCTTGTTCTTCGCCACCACCACCCTTCACCCTCTAACCGGGAGACCCTTCCGTTGCATGCCATTTCGGTATCACACTGTGAATATCTGCATCGACTGTTTCGACGATCATCCCCGTCGCCCTTCAATTTTAATCCTCAGACACTAGTTTTTATTTATTATTCTTTACTACCATTTTCTTTTTTATACTAGTTTATACTATTTTATATTCAGTGGCTTTTTTGTAGTTCTATTTTTATATTTTAATGAAGGGTGTGGTAGAAAAATATTAATAATTCTCAATAGATATTAATTGATTCTCTCTTCTTTTAACATTTATAACAACTTATAATATCTCACTCATATTAACTTTAGTCAGTCTTCTCTTATCAACCTCTTTCATATAACACATTTACTAACTTGTAAAAACAACCTTACAAAGGTCCTTTCTTTGTAGGAAGCAACTTTGATTAGGAAAAATAGAACACGTAAGAGGGAGAAGATTTAAACATTTACTTTTAGAGTCTCTTAATATGATTACCATTTTCTCTTTATAATTTTATGCTATTTTATATTCAGCGATTTTCTGCAATTTTATTTTTGTACCTTGATGAAGGTCCTAGCTTTGTAGAAAGCAACTTTGATTAGGAAAAATAGGACAACTAAGAGTGAAGGGATTGAAATATTTATTTTTAGAGTCTCTCGATATGACTATCATTTTCTCTTTATAATTTTATGCTATTTTATATTCAGCGATTTTCTGCAATTTTATTTTTGTACCTTGATGAAGGTCCTAGCTTTGTAGAAAGCAACTTTGATTAGGAAAAATAGGACAAGTAAGAAGGAAGAAATTTAAAAGTTCATTTTTAAGTTGGGCTTCTTTGTTTTCTTTTTTTAATTTTTTTTTTAAGGTAGGTTAAAATGTTTGAAACGAGACTGATCTACAGGTATGATGATAAGAAACTGTTCTCTAAATGAATTTTATAAATTGGTACTCTCTAATAAATAAACAAAAGTACCAGTCTCCAATAAAATACACAAAAATTCCCAAAAAGTGCAACCCACTCGACAAACCGCATCGATATAATTCTCTAAACTTCCCGAAAACATTTGCGTAAATATCCACGGTCATTATTTCCGGTGTCCCCTACAATTGCACCGCCCGAAGTTCCGCGGGAGCATTAATTTGTCCAAGTATTCGGCGTGAACTTTGTTCCGAGCGAAGTTGCCGTAGAATTTCGTTGAAAATTCGCGTCGGCAGAACCGTCGAAGACCGCCAGCGAGAAAAAGCGGCGAAAAGTTGACGCGTTGGAAGTTTTTCGGGAAAAATTCGCGCACCCTAAAGGCGATAAAGCAGCACCCGGAAGCTGAAACACCGCCGGTCGTCTCTTTCTCTCCTTGCTCGGTTTTTTCCTCTGGCCGCGTGGAAGTGTGTACGCGGCCCAATATATATAGATACGTACACAAATGCCACGTGCTCGCTGCCGCGCTCCAGCTCGAACTTTGCAGGGCATCGATCGTTTTCTCTTGCCTCGTACACGCGGTTCTATGCGACTTTCCTCGTGGCCCGCAGGATCTTCTGTGTGCGTGTCCTGTACAGTCAACAGCAAAGCTGAATTCTCTAGGAAAAATATCACCAACGCGAACCGAATACTCCCACATTTTTTAGCGAATTTTTCAAAATTCTAACATTTAGGAACCTAGAGATTTCGAACGTATCAATTTCAGCAGATTCTGATTCAGGGATTTGGATTTTTTAATATGTTTGGAATATTGAAACATTCAGAAGATAGAGATATGAAGATCAAGGGATATTGAAATCTAAGGACATTACTATCTATGAATATTGAGATCTAGAGATTTGGAGATCTAGGGATTTACCGATTAGATAATCTACGTCTAGGGTTTTTCGGATCTAGGGATTTTTTGCATCTCAGGAATTTTTAGTCTTCAGATTGTTTAATTTGGGAGTTTAGACGTCTAGACACCTAGAGAAATTGGAATCTAGGGATATTTTTAATCTAGGAATATTTGAATCTAGGGATTTTTTAATTTGGGGATTTGGACGTTTAGATACCTAAGGAAATTGGAATCTAGGGATATTTTAGATCTGGGGAAATTGGCATCTAGGGATATTTTGAATCTATGGGTATTTTGCATCTAGGGATATTTGGGCCTAGGAATTTTTGAATTTGGAGATTTGGATGTTTAAATACCTAAGGAAATTGTAATCTAGGGATTTGGACGTCTAGATACCTAGAAAAATTTAAATCTAGGAATATTTAGACCTAGAGGTATTCTGGATCTAGAGATTTTCTGATATAGTAATTTGGAAATCTTGGATATTACTTATCTAGAATTTTTATAAAATTTTATATACTATAATCTAGAAATATGTAATCTAGGGACATTGTCATCTAAGCTATTAAAATTTGAAGCATTGACAATGTAGAAATTTCAAGATATGAGAATTTGTGACTATGAATTTGACAATCTAAAACTTTTAGAATTTGAAAAATTAAAAATTGGAGAATTCAGAAACTTGGAATTTTAGAACCAAAAAAATTGTGAAGTTTACATATGTGTCGTTATCCAAAGGAAATCTACGTTGCGCTCGAATGTACGCTTGCGCTCGCGAGCTTTCGCACGTGTACGCCTTCGATCCTGATACACATTCTACCTACACTTGTTCCTGTATGTGACGTCTGTATATATTGTTACGTGTTTCGTAAATACACGTACACACTGGCGGAAAACAGATCCTTTTATTTATAGTAAATGTTCTCTGAATAAAGCATTCGCGGATTGATCAAGTTTGTACTTATATTTAGTTACATTGCGGAATATAGATTTAATCCTGGTAGTTGGGGATACAGGCTGTCGCAAGAATCACGAAAATATTTTTATGTAGATTTGTTTCTTGTTTCGGCAGAAACTATCTTGTATTACAAATTAAAATAATTTTACTTTGCTTTACTTACTAGCTCAGAATCAAAGAACCCGAGAAATGTAATGTTCTTCCATTTAACCACAGAAGTACGCATAGGTATTTTACAAAATGAAATACAAGAATGATTACGAAACTTGCGATCGATTTATTTCATCCGTTCCATATTTTACATAACAGACATACATAACATCCAAAACGAACTAACTATAAAAAGAACTCCATTTCATCGTTTACGCAGAGTACATTCGCAAAAGAATGCAGCGCAGTATAAAAGACAAGAATCCAAAAAAAAAAAATGAGCAAACAGCCCGAAACTTTTGACCGGAAGTGTATGCATCCAGGTTCGCAGATACTCCGTATAAATTGCAAATCTCCAATTTGCAAATGACGGTGCGCGATTCCGTCGGCCGTTCTCGGCCAGGCTCGAGTGCATTTCTAAAAAACTTCAAGCTGGATCCTTACGCACACAGGGAGCGCGTTGAAATAGTAGATGCGTGCGTTCGCGGGCGCTCGGTGGCACACAGGCGTGCACAGAGGCGTGCACACACGGGCAGGGTTGCGCTCGCGCGTCCCGCAGAGGGTTCGAGGGAAGGGCGGGGTGGGAAAGGGGGTTTCCCCGAGCACGCACTTACGCACGATCGAGGCGGATCGTTCGTTCGGTGTGCGTGGCGCGCACCGTTACCATGACGACCGGTGCCAGTGCCACGCATTGATCGCAGACTCCCGCTCGACGGTGCGTCGAGTCGAGTGCGTAGAGACGAACCTTCTGACGGAGAAGAAGGGACGTTGGTACGCGCGAGCGCACGCACCTACGGCCAAGAGGTACCGATCATGTATGTTGCGACTTGCTTCGCCTAACTGACTACCGTCATCCGACACTTTTCCCGAATCCGCTTCTTTACCCTCGGCTATCGTCGGTCCTCCTCGGAAATCTTTCGCGGTTTTCTTCGCCTTTAACCTTACATTTCATCTTGCACATATTTATCGAAATTGCTCTACGGCTGTCTTTCACTGTAGCATTTTTCGTACACTTTCGGGAGTCGTCGGATCATCTCGGAAATCTTTCGCGGTTTTCTTAGCCTTTAACCTTACATTTCATCTTGCACATATTTATCGAAATTGCTTTACGGTGGTCTTTGATCGTAGCATTTTTCGTACACTTTCGGGAGTCGTCGGTTTACCTCGGAAATCTAACTTTCGCGGTTTCCTTCGCCTTTTCTTAACCATACTTTTTATCTTCTTACTTATACATATATTTATCACAATTGCTCTACACTCGTCTTTGATCGTAGCATTTTTCGTACACTTTCGGGAGTCGTCGGTTCACCTCGGAAATCTAACTTTCGCGGTTTCCTTAGCCCTCCGTTAGCCACACATTTAATCTTCTTATACGCGAATTTATCGTAATTAGAACTACACTCGTCTTTGAACGTAGCATTTTTCGTACACATTCGGGAATCGTCGGACTACTTCGGAAATTTAAGATTCGTTGTTTTTCTTAACCTTTCTTTAACCATACATTTCATCTTCTTTCTTATAAACGCATTTATCACAATTGCAACTGTAGCTGTCTTCGACCATAGCATTTTTCGTACACTTTCGGGAGTCGTCGGTTCACCTCGGAAATCTAACTTTCGCGGTTTCCTTAGCCTTCGTTAGCGACACATTTAATCTTCTTACTTCTACGCGTATTTATCGTAATTAGAAGTACACTTGTCTTTGACCGTAGCATTTTTCGTACACTTTCAGGAATCGGTTTATTTCGGAAATATAACTTTTGTTATTAGCTTCAAATGTTGTTTAGCGAGTTACTTAGACACTTACGCATGTATTCATTGTAATTGCAACTACATTCGTTTCGTACTGAACATAGCATTTTTCGTCCGCCTTCGGGAATAATCGGTACACTTCGGAAACTTTCGATTAGCTCACAATTTTCTTTCGTCACATTACAACTTATATGCGTGTTTATTGCAATGTAATGTAAGGTACGCTTCTCTAAGGAATATTGCAATTTTAGTGAAGGTTTTGTGCACATAAATGATTTGTATTTCTATAAGAATATGTTACAACAACAAAAAAGGTATGGAAAAATATATAACATGACTTCTAATGAAACATTTTGTCTCTCATAAAAAAGATAATAATTTGATCTCTTCGCTGAAAAATTCTTAAGTTTCTGTTTGAAGTACTGAGGACCTACATTAAACGATTGAAAGTTCATCTCAAATATTCAATACTTTAAATTCTATTTATATTTTGGTTTTGAGTATAAGCATTTTTGTGGTTACTTGTGATGTTCGACGGAGCAAAGAAGAACATTTTTGCCGATTAATGTATTCCGATTTCCTGGAACGGGAAACATTCATCGGACCGCAAAAGGTTAATATCTATATTTCACGGAAATGGGTAGGGGAGTGAACAGAGGTGGAAAGTCTCGTGTCGATTTCAACCCCATGCGGGATTTACTGGGCCACGGTGTACCGTTAAATTCAAGCGTACGATTTCACCCGAAATTGTAAAGAATTTAGAATATCGAATAACCAACTGATTCTTTTATTCTCCTTTCCATTTTTTACCGTCGTTCCTCCCGTAATTGACCCGTTAACACCGATATGGAAAATCGTTGATTGCTCATCTCATCTTAAAGAATCTCCATTTATGACCATAAATTGTCTACACATTTTTTTTTTATTTTTACATTTCATGTTGTATTGTAATTTCAAGGTTGATATTAGACATAGTGTTGTATATCAATTATTAAGAAATGTTACAATAACTGTTTATTTTATTTTCATAAAGATTAATGTCAGCAGACATCATTCAATATGGCGGACAAATTAAATAATTTTATAATATTGCATACTATAGTTGTATGAATATTATGAAGTGGATAATAGTGAGAGTTAATTCAACAGGTTGAGATAAATATTTTCTAACAATATGTATAACGTTATACATGTGATGTGTGAATGTAGCAAAATAGCTAATGGTGTTTTACTAATAATAGAATAATAATTTTAAAGAAATTAAACTGTTTTATAAAATTATAAAATTGTAGCAACAAAAATACCAAGATAAAATATTTTAGAATTGTAGTATCAAAACTGTCTTCAAGTGTCAAGATAAAATTTGAGATAAAAGCACCTTTGAGTGCCAAGATAAATTTTAACAATGTAACAGTAAAAGTACCTTCAAGTACCAAGATAAAATTTTAGAATTGTAGCATCGAAAATACCTTGAAGTACCAAGATAAAATTTGAGATAAAAATATCTTCAAATGCCAAGATAAAATTTTAGAATTAGAGTAGCAAAAGTACCTTCGAGTGCCAAAATAAAATTTCAGAATTGTAGTACTAAAAATACCTTGAAGTGCCAAGATAAAATTTGAGATAAAAATATCTTCAAATGCCAAGATAAAATTTTAGAATTAGAGTAGCAAAAGTACCTTCGAGTGTCAAAATAAAATTTCAGAATTGTAGTACTAAAAATGCCTTGAAGTGTCAAGATAAAATTTGAGATAAAACTATCTCCGAGTTCCAACATAAAACTCTATAATTTCCGCCTAAAAAATGCTTTCAATTGCCAAATATAAATTGATGAATATGAGTGCTCGTTAGCGATCAGCAATGCGTTAAGCAGGATTATCTCATCCGAAAGGAAGCAAGCCGATATCCAAATGGCGTTATTCTCGACAGCAATAATTCACCGTCGTAACTTCCTCGCATCTGCGCTCTCTCCTATCGAAACAAGAGCTCCGTGTCCCATGATCCTCTATGATCCTGTGATCCAATGGCCGTGAAGCTGCAGCTCTCTCAATCTGACAAGAAACCTCACCGTAGAAAGCGAGAAAGCACACAGGAAGAAGAGCTCTCCCAGAAAGTGTAAGATCC